>NW_026961382.1:900000-1144000 GCF_963924245.1 Chroicocephalus ridibundus | reverse complement strand
CTCCAGACATATGGCCATTTTTGTGCCTGGCGCAGCGCCAAGTGGGAAAGGGTGTTTTTGAGGCTGAAGGCAGCAGGAAAGCCTGCAGCCCCCAGGTGTGTGGGGCTACGCAAGTGGTTCCCAAAGAGCTTTAGAACAAGGCATAGTTTTCCCTGCTGGCTCTTTGGGCGTGGGACCAACCTCCAGACATATGGCCATTTTTGTGCCTGGCGCAGCGCCAAGTGGGAAAGGGTGGTTTTGAGGCTGAAGGCAGCAGGAAAGCCTGCAGCCCCCAGGTGTGTGGGGCTACGCAAGCGGTTCCCAAAGAGCTTTAGAACAAGGCATAGTTTTCCCTGCTGGCTCTTTGGGCGTGTGACCAACCTCCAGACATATGGCCATTTTTGTGCCTGGCGTGACGCCATGTGGGAAAGGGTGGTTTTGAGGCTGCAGGTGCCAGAAAAGCCTGCAGCCCCCAGGTGTGTGGGGCTACGCAAGCGGTTCCCAAAGAGCTTTAGAACAAGGCATAGTTTTCCCTGCTGGCTCTGTGGCCGTGGGACCAGTCTCCAGACATATGGCCATTTTTGGGCCTCGCCCGGGGCCAAGTGGGAAAGGGTGTTTTTGAGGCTGAAGGCAGCAGGAAAGCCTGCAGCCCCCAGGTGTGTGGGGCTACGCAAGCGGTTCCCAAAGAGCTTTAGTACAAGGCATAGTTTTCCCTGCTGGCTCTTTGGGCGTGGGACCAATCTCCAGACATATGGCCATTTTTGTGCCTGGCGTGACACCATGTGGGAAAGGGTGGTTTTGAGGCTGAAGAGAGCAGGAAAGCCTGCAGCCCCCAGGTGTGTGGGGCTACGCAAGCCGTTCCCAAAAAGCTTTAGAACAAGGCATAGTTTTCCCTGCTGGCTTTTTCGGCGTGTGACCAGTCTCCAGAAAAATAGCCATTTTTGTGCCTGGCGCGACGCCAAGTGGGACAGGGTGGTTTTGAGGCTGAAGGCAGCAGGAAAGCCTGCAGCCCCCAGGTGTGTGGGGCCACGCAAGCGGTTCCCAAAGAGCTTTAGAACAAGGCATAGTTTTCCCTGCTGTCTCTTAGGGTGTGGGACCAATCTCCAGCCATATGGCCATTTTTGTGCCTGGCGCGGTTCCAAGTGGGAAAGGGTGGTTTTGAGGCTGAAGGCAGCAGGAAAGCCTGCAGCCCCCAGGTGTGTGGGGCTACGCAAGCGGTTCCCAAAGAGCTTTAGAACAAGGCATAGTTTTCCCTGCTGGCTCTTTGGGCGTGGGACCAACCTCCAGACATATGGCCATTTTTGGGCCTGGCGTGACGCCATGTGGGAAAGGGTGGTTTTGAGGCTGAAGGCAGCAGCAAGGTCTGCAGCCCGCAGGTCTGTGGGGCCACGCAAGCGGTTCCCAAAGAGCTTTAGAACAAGGCATAGTTTTCCCTGCTGGCTCTTTGGGCGTGGGACCAGTCTCCAGACATATGGCCATTTTTGGGCCTGGCGCGGGGCCAAGTGGGAAAGGGTGGTTTTGAGGCTGAAGGCAGCAGGAGAGCTTGCAGCCCCAAGGTCTGTGGGGCTACGCAAGCGGTTCCCAAAGAGCTTTAGAACAAGGCATAGTTTTCCCTGCTGGCTCTTTGGGCGTGGGACCAGTCTCCAGACATATGGCCATTTTTGTGCCTGGCGTGACGCCATGTGGGAAAGGGTGGTTTTGAGGCTGAAGGCAGCAGGAAAGCCTGCAGCCCCCAGGTGTGTGGGGCTACGCAAGCGGTTCCCAAAGAGCTTTAGAACAAGGCATAGTTTTCCCTGCTGGCTCTTTGGGCGTGGGACCAATCTCCAGACATATGGCCATTTTTGGGCCTGGTGTGGCGCCAAGTGGGAAAGGGTGCCTTTGAGGCTGAAGGCAGCAGGAAAGCCTGCAGCCCCCAGGTGTGTGGGGCTACGCAAGCCGTTCCCAAAGAGCTTTAGAACAAGGCATAGTTTTCCCTGCTGGCTCTTTGGGCGTGGGACCAATCTCCAGACATATGGCCATATTTGTGCCTGGCGCGGGGCCAAGTGGGAAAGGGTGGTTTTGAGTCTGAAGGCAGTAGGAAAGCCTGCAGCCCCCAGGTGTGTGGGGCTACGCAAGCGGTTCCCAAAGAGCTTTAGAACAAGGCATAGTTTTCCCTGCTGGCTCTTTGGGCGTGGGACCAGTCTCCAGACATATGGCCATTTTTGTGCCTGGAGCGAAGCCAAGTGGGAAAGGGTGTTTTTGAGGCTGAAGGCAGCAGGAAAGCCTGCAGCCCCCAGGTGTGTGGGGCTACGCAAGAGGTTCCCAAAGAGCTTTAGAACAAGGCATAGTTTTCCCTGCTGGCTCTTTGGGCGTGGGACCAGTCTCCAGACATATGGCCATTTTTGTGCCTGGCGCAGCGCCAAGTGGGAAAGGGTGTTTTTGAGGCTGAAGGCAGCAGGAAAGCCTGCAGCCCCCAGGTGTGTGGGGCTACGCAAGCGGTTCCCAAAGAGCTTTAGAACAAGGCATAGTTTTCCCTGCTGGCTCTTAGGGTGTGGGACCAATCTCCAGCCATATGGCCATTTTTGTGCCTGGCGCGGTTCCAAGTGGGAAAGGGTGGTTTTGAGGCTGAAGGCAGCAGGAAAGCCTGCAGCCCCCAGGTGTGTGGGGCTACGCAAGCGGTTCCCAAAGAGCTTTAGAACAAGGCATAGTTTTCCCTGCTGGCTCTTTGGGCGTGGGACCAACCTCCAGACATATGGCCATTTTTGGGCCTGGCGTGACGCCATGTGGGAAAGGGTGGTTTTGAGGCTGAAGGCAGCAGCAAGGTCTGCAGCCCCCAGGTCTGTGGGGCCACGCAAGCGGTTCCCAAAGAGCTTTAGAACAAGGCATAGTTTTCCCTGCTGGCTCTTTGGGCGTGGGACCAGTCTCCAGACATATGGCCATTTTTGTGCCTGGCGCGGCGCCAAGTGGGAAAGGGTGGTTTTGAGGCTGAAGGCAGCAGGAGAGCTTGCAGCCCCAAGGTCTGTGGGGCTACGCAAGCGGTTCCCAAAGAGCTTTAGAACAAGGCATAGTTTTCCCTGCTGGCTCTTTGGGCGTGGGACCAGTCTCCAGACATATGGCCATTTTTGTGCCTGGCGTGACGCCATGTGGGAAAGGGTGGTTTTGAGGCTGAAGGCAGCAGGAAAGCCTGCAGCCCCCAGGTGTGTGGGGCTACGCAAGCGGTTCCCAAAGAGATTTAGAACAAGGCATAGTTTTCCCTGCTGGCTCTTTGAGCGTGGGACCAATCTCCAGACATATGGCCTTTTCTGGGACTGGCGCGGCGCCAAGTGGGAAAGGGAGGTTTTGAGGCTGAAGGCAGCAGGAAAGCCTGCAGTCCCCAGGTGTGTGGGGCTACGCAAGCGGTTCCCAAAGAGCTTTAGTACAAGGCATATTTTTCCCTGCTGGCTCTTTGGGCGTGGGACCAGTCTCCAGACATATGGCCATTTTTGTGCCTGGCGCGAAGCCAAGTGGGAAAGGGTGGTTTTGAGGCTGAAGGCAGCAGGAAAGCCTGCAGCCCCCAGGTCTGCGGGGCTACGCAAGCCATTCCCAAAGAGCTTTAGAACAAGGCATAGTTTTCCCTGCTGGCTCTTTGGGCGTGGGACCAATCTCCAGACATATGGCCATTTTTGTGCCTGGCGCGACGCCATGTGGGAAAGGGTGGTTTTGAGGCTGAAGGCAGCAGGAAAGCCTGCAGCCCCCAGGTCTGTGGGGCCACGCAAGCGGTTCCCAAAGAGCTTTAGAACAAGGCATAGTTTTCCCTCCTGGCTCTTTGGGAAAGGGACCAGTCTCCAGACATATGTCCATTTTTGTGCCTGGCGCTGGGACATGTGGGAAAGGGTGGTTTTGAGGCTGAAGGCAGCAGGAAAGCCTGCAGCCCCCAGGTGTGTGGGGCTACGCAAGCGGTTCCCAAAGAGCTTTAGTACAAGGCATAGTTTTCCCTGCTGGCTCTTTGGGCGTGGGACCAGTCTCCAGACATATGGCCATTTTTGTGCCTGGCGCGGGGCCAAGTGGGAAAGGGTGGTTTTGAGGCTGAAGGTAGCAGGAAAGTCTGCAGCCCGCAGGTCTGTGGTGCTACGCAAGCGGTTCCCAAAGAGCTTTAGAACAAGGCATAGTTTTCCCTGCTGGCTCTTTGGGAAAGGGACCAGTCTCCAGACATCTGGCCATTTTTGTGCCTGGCGTGATGCCATGAGGGAAAGGGTGGTTTTGAGGCTGAAAGCGCGAGAAAAGCCTGCAGCCCCCAGGTGTGTGGGGCTACGCAAGCGGTTCCCAAAGAGCTTTAGAACAAGGCATAGTTTTCCCTGCTGGCTCTTTGGGCGTGGGACCAATCTCCAGACATATGGCCTTTTCTGGGCCTGGCGCGGCGCCAAGTGGGAAAGGGTGGTTTTGAGGCTGAAGGCAGCAGGAAAGCCTGCAGCCCCCAGGTGTGTGGGGCTATGCAAGCGGTTCCCAGAGAGCTTTAGAACAAGGCATAGTTTTCCCTGCTGGCTCTTTCGGCGTGGGACCAATCTCTAGACATATGGCCATTTTTGGGCCTGGCGCGGCGCCAAGTGGGAAAGGGTTGTTTTGAGGCTGAAGACAGCAGGAAAGCCTGCAGCCCCCAGGTGTCTGGGGCTATGCAAGCGGTTCCCAAAGAGCTTTAGAACAAGGCATAGTTTTCCCTGCTGGCTCTTTGGGCGTGGGACCAATCTCCAGACATATTGCCATTTTTGTGCCTGGCGTGACGGCATGTGGGAAAGGGTGCTTTTGAGGCTTAAGGCAGCAGGAAAGCCTGCAGCCCCCAGGTCTGTGGGGCTACGCAAGCCGTTCCCAAAGAGCTTTAGAACAAGGCATATTTTTCCCTGCTGGCTCTTTGGGCGTGGGACCAGTCTCCAGACATATGGCCATTTTTGTGCCTGGCGCGGGGACAAGTGGGAAAGGGTGGATTTGAGGCTGAAGGCAGCAGGAAAGCCTGCAGCCCCCAGGTGTGTGGGGCTACGCAAGCCGTTCCCAAAGAGCTTTAGTACAAGGCATAGTTTTCCCTGCTGGCTCTTTCGGCGTGGACCAACCTCCAGACATATGGCCATTTTTGTGCCTGGCGCGGGGCCAAGTGGGAAAGGGTGGTTTTGAGGCTGAAGGCAGCAGGAAAGCCTGCAGCCCCCAGGTGTGTGGGGCTACGCAAGCGGTTCCCAAAGAGCTTTAGAACAAGGCATAGTTTTCCCTGCTGGCTCTTGGGCGTGGGACCAGTCTCCAGACATATGGCCATTTTTGGGCCTGGCGCGGCGCCAAGTGGGAAAGGGTGGTTTTGAGGCTGAAGGCAGCAGGAAAGCCTGCAGCCCCCAGGTGTGTGGGGCTACGCAAGCGGTTCCCAAAGAGATTTAGAACAAGGCATAGTTTTCCCTGCTGGCTCTTTGAGCGTGGGACCAATCTCCAGACATATGGCCTTTTCTGGGCCTGGCGCGGCGCCAAGTGGGAAAGGGAGGTTTTGAGGCTGAAGGCAGCAGGAAAGCCTGCAGCCCCCAGGTCTGTGGGGCTACGCAAGCGGTTCCCAAAGAGCTTTAGTACAAGGCATATTTTTCCCTGCTGGCTCTTTGGGCGTGGGACCAGTCTCCAGACATATGTCCATTTTTGTGCCTGGCGCGAAGCCAAGTGGGAAAGGGTGGTTTTGAGGCTGAAGGCAGCAGGAAAGCCTGCAGCCCCCAGGTCTGCGGGGCTACGCAAGCCATTCCCAAAGAGCTTTAGAACAAGGCATAGTTTTCCCTGCTGGCTCTTTGGGCGTGGGACCAATCTCCAGACATATGGCCATTTTTGTGCCTGGCGCGACGCCATGTGGGAAAGGGTGGTTTTGAGGCTGAAGGCAGCAGGAAAGCCTGCAGCCCCCAGGTCTGTGGGGCCACGCAAGCGGTTCCCAAAGAGCTTTAGAACAAGGCATAGTTTTCCCTCCTGGGTCTTTGGAAAAGGGACCAGTCTCCAGACATATGGCCATTTTCGTGCCTGGCACGGGGCCAAGTGGGAAAGGGTGGTTTTGAGGCTGAAGGCAGCAGGAAAGCCTGCAGCCCGCAGGTCTGTGGGGCTATGCAAGCGGTTCCCAAAGAGCTTTAGTACAAGGCACAGTTTTCCCTGCTGGCTCTTTGGGCGTGGGACCAACCTCCAGACATATGGCCGTTTTTGTGCCTGGCGCGGGGCCACGTGGGAAATGGAGGTTTTGAGGCTGAAGGCAGCAGGAAAGTCTGCAGCTCGCAGGTCTGTGGTGCTACGCAAGCGGTTCCCAAAGAGCTTTAGAACAAGGCATAGTTTTCCCTGCTGGCTCTTTGGGAAAGGGACCAGTCTCCAGACATCTGGCCATTTTTGTGCCTGGCGTGATGCCATGAGGGAAAGTGTGGTTTTGAGGCTGAAAGCGCGAGAAAAGCCTGCAGCCCCCAGGTCTGTGGGGCTACGCAAGCGGTTCCCAAAGAGCTTTAGTACAAGGCATATTTTTCCCTGCTGGCTCTTTGGGCGTGGGACCAGTCTCCAGACATATGGCCATTTTTGTGCCTGGCGCGAAGCCAAGTGGGAAAGGGTGGTTTTGAGGCTGAAGGCAGCAGGAAAGCCTGCAGCCCCCAGGTCTGCGGGGCTACGCAAGCCATTCCCAAAGAGCTTTAGAACAAGGCATAGTTTTCCCTGCTGGCTCTTTGGGCGTGGGACCAATCTCCAGACATATGGCCATTTTTGTGCCTGGCGCGACGCCATGTGGGAAAGGGTGGTTTTGAGGCTGAAGGCAGCAGGAAAGCCTGCAGCCCCCAGGTCTGTGGGGCCACGCAAGCGGTTCCCAAAGAGCTTTAGAACAAGGCATAGTTTTCCCTGCTGGCTCTTTGAGTGTGGGACCAGTCTCCAGACATATGGCCATTTTCGTGCCTGGCACGGGGCCAAGTGGGAAAGGGTGGTTTTGAGGCTGAAGGCAGCAGGAAAGCCTGCAGCCCCCAGGTCTGTGGGGCTACGGAAGCGGTTCCCAAAGAGCTTTAGTACAAGGCACAGTTTTCCCTGCTGGCTCTTTGGGCGTGGGACCAACCTCCAGACATATGGCCGTTTTTGTGCCTGGCGCGGGGCCACGTGGGAAATGGAGGTTTTGAGGCTGAAGGCAGCAGGAAAGTCTGCAGCTCGCAGGTCTGTGGTGCTACGCAAGCGGTTCCCAAAGAGCTTTAGAACAAGGCATAGTTTTCCCTGCTGGCTCTTTGGGAAAGGGACCAGTCTCCAGACATCTGGCCATTTTTGTGCCTGGCGTGATGCCATGAGGGAAAGTGTGGTTTTGAGGCTGAAAGCGCGAGAAAAGCCTGCAGCCCCCAGGTGTGTGGGGCTACGCAAGCGGTTCCCAAAGAGCTTTAGAACAAGGCATAGTTTTCCCTGCTGGCTCTTTCGGCGTGGGACCAATCTCTAGACATATGGCCATTTTTGGGCCTGGCGCGGCGCCAAGTGGGAAAGGGTTGTTTTGAGGCTGAAGACAGCAGGAAAGCCTGCAGCCCCCAGGTGTCTGGGGCTATGCAAGCGGTTCCCAAAGAGCTTTAGAACAAGGCATATTTTTCACTGCTGGCTCTTTGGGCGTGGGACCAATCTCCAGACATATTGCCATTTTTGTGCCTGGCGTGACGGCATGTCGGAAAGGGTGCTTTTGAGGCTTAAGGCAGCAGGAAAGCCTGCAGCCCCCAGGTCTGTGGGGCTATGCAAGCGGTTCCCAAAGAGCTTTAGAACAAGGCATATTTTTCCCTGCTGGCTCTTTGGGCGTGGGACCAACCTCCAGACATATGGCCGTTTTTGTGCCTGGCGCGGGGCCACGTGGGAAATGGAGGTTTTGAGGCTGAAGGCAGCAGGAAAGCCTGCAGCCCCCAGGTGTGTGGGGCTACGCAAGCGGTTCCCAAAGAGCTTTACAACAAGGCATAGTTTTCCCTGCTGGCTCTTTGGGCGTGGGACCAGTCTCCAGACATATGGCCATTTTTGTGCCTGGCGCGGGGCCAAGTGGGAAAGGGTGGTTTTGAGGCTGAAGGCAGCAGGAAAGTCTGCAGCTCGCAGGTCTGTGGTGCTACGCAAGCGGTTCCCAAAGAGCTTTAGAACAAGGCATAGTTTTCCCTGCTGGCTCTTTGGGCGTGGGACCAACCTCCAGACATATGGCCATTTTTGTGCCTGGCGCGGGGCCACGTGGGAAATGGAGGTTTTGAGGCTGAAGGCAGCAGGAAAGTCTGCAGCTCGCAGGTCTGTGGTGCTACGCAAGCGGTTCCCAAAGAGCTTTAGAACAAGGCATAGTTTTCCCTGCTGGCTCTTTGGGAAAGGGACCAGTCTCCAGACATCTGGCCATTTTTGTGCCTGGCGTGATGCCATGAGGGAAAGTGTGGTTTTGAGGCTGAAAGCGCGAGAAAAGCCTGCAGCCCCCAGGTGTGTGGGGCTACGCAAGCGGTTCCCAAAGAGCTTTAGAACAAGGCATAGTTTTCCCTGCTGGCTCTTTCGGCGTGGGACCAATCTCTAGACATATGGCCATTTTTGGGCCTGGCGCGGCGCCAAGTGGGAAAGGGTTGTTTTGAGGCTGAAGACAGCAGGAAAGCCTGCAGCCCCCAGGTGTCTGGGGCTATGCAAGCGGTTCCCAAAGAGCTTTAGAACAAGGCATATTTTTCACTGCTGGCTCTTTGGGCGTGGGACCAATCTCCAGACATATTGCCATTTTTGTGCCTGGCGTGACGGCATGTCGGAAAGGGTGCTTTTGAGGCTTAAGGCAGCAGGAAAGCCTGCAGCCCCCAGGTCTGTGGGGCTACGCAAGCCGTTCCCAAAGAGCTTTAGAACAAGGCATATTTTTCCCTGCTGGCTCTTTGGGCGTGGGACCAACCTCCAGACATATGGCCGTTTTTGTGCCTGGCGCGGGGCCACGTGGGAAATGGAGGTTTTGAGGCTGAAGGCAGCAGGAAAGCCTGCAGCCCCCAGGTGTGTGGGGCTACGCAAGCGGTTCCCAAAGAGCTTTACAACAAGGCATAGTTTTCCCTGCTGGCTCTTTGGGCGTGGGACCAGTCTCCAGACATATGGCCATTTTTGTGCCTGGCGCGGGGCCAAGTGGGAAAGGGTGGTTTTGAGGCTGAAGGCAGCAGGAAAGTCTGCAGCTCGCAGGTCTGTGGTGCTACGCAAGCGGTTCCCAAAGAGCTTTAGAACAAGGCATAGTTTTCCCTGCTGGCTCTTTGGGCGTGGGACCAATCTCCAGACATATGGCCTTTTCTGGGCCTGGCGCGGCGCCAAGTGGGAAAGGGTGGTTTTGAGGCTGAAGGCAGCAGGAAAGCCTGCAGCCCCCAGGTGTGTGGGGCTATGCAAGCGGTTCCCAAAGAGCTTTAGAACAAGGCATAGTTTTCCCTGCTGGCTCTTTCGGCGTGGGACCAGTCTCTAGACATATGGCCATTTTTGGGCCTGGCGCGGCGCCAAGTGGGAAAGGGTTGTTTTGAGGCTGAAGACAGCAGGAAAGCCTGCAGCCCCCAGGTGTCTGGGGCTATGCAAGCGGTTCCCAAAGAGCTTTAGAACAAGGCATAGTTTTCCCTGCTGGCTCTTTGGGCGTGGGACCAATCTCCAGACATATTGCCATTTTTGTGCCTGGCGTGACGGCATGTCGGAAAGGGTGCTTTTGAGGCTTAAGGCAGCAGGAAAGCCTGCAGCCCCCAGGTCTGTGGGGCTACGCAAGCCGTTCCCAAAGAGCTTTAGAACAAGGCATATTTTTCCCTGCTGGCTCTTTGGGCGTGGGACCAGTCTCCAGACATATGGCCATTTTTGTGCCTGGCGCGGGGCCAAGTGGGAAAGGGTGGTTTTGAGGCTGAAGGCAGCAGGAAAGCCTGCAGCCCCCAGGTGTGTGTGGCTACGCAAGCCGTTCCCAAAGAGCTTTAGAACAAGGCATATTTTTCCCTGCTGGCTCTTTGGGCGTGGGACCAATCTCCAGACATATGGCCATTTTTGTGCCTGACGCGGGGACAAGTGGGAAAGGGTGGATTTGAGGCTGAAGGCAGCAGGAAAGCCTGCAGCCCCCAGGTGTGTGGGGCTACGCAAGCCGTTCCCAAAGAGCTTTAGTACAAGGCATAGTTTTCCCTGCTGGCTCTTTCGGCGTGGACCAACCTCCAGACATATGGCCATTTTTGTGCCTGGCGCGGGGTCACGTGGAAAATGGAGGTTTTGAGGCTGAAGGCAGCAGGAAATCCTGCAGCCCCCAGGTGTCTGGGGCTATGCAAGCGGTTCCCAAAGAGCTTTAGAACAAGGCATATTTTTCACTGCTGGCTCTTTGGGCGTGGGACCAATCTCCAGACATATTGCCATTTTTGTGCCTGGCGTGACGGCATGTCGGAAAGGGTGCTTTTGAGGCTTAAGGCAGCAGGAAAGCCTGCAGCCCCCAGGTCTGTGGGGCTACGCAAGCCGTTCCCAAAGAGCTTTAGAACAAGGCATATTTTTCCCTGCTGGCTCTTTGGGCGTGGGACCAACCTCCAGACATATGGCCGTTTTTGTGCCTGGCGCGGGGCCACGTGGGAAATGGAGGTTTTGAGGCTGAAGGCAGCAGGAAAGCCTGCAGCCCCCAGGTGTGTGGGGCTACGCAAGCGGTTCCCAAAGAGCTTTACAACAAGGCATAGTTTTCCCTGCTGGCTCTTTGGGCGTGGGACCAGTCTCCAGACATATGGCCATTTTTGTGCCTGGCGCGGGGCCAAGTGCGAAAGGGTGGTTTTGAGGCTGAAGGCAGCAGGAAAGTCTGCAGCTCGCAGGTCTGTGGTGCTACGCAAGCGGTTCCCAAAGAGCTTTAGAACAAGGCATAGTTTTCCCTGCTGGCTCTTTGGGCGTGGGACCAATCTCCAGACATATGGCCTTTTCTGGGCCTGGCGCGGCGCCAAGTGGGAAAGGGTGGTTTTGAGGCTGAAGGCAGCAGGAAAGCCTGCAGCCCCCAGGTGTGTGGGGCTATGCAAGCGGTTCCCAAAGAGCTTTAGAACAAGGCATAGTTTTCCCTGCTGGCTCTTTCGGCGTGGGACCAGTCTCTAGACATATGGCCATTTTTGGGCCTGGCGCGGCGCCAAGTGGGAAAGGGTTGTTTTGAGGCTGAAGACAGCAGGAAAGCCTGCAGCCCCCAGGTGTCTGGGGCTATGCAAGCGGTTCCCAAAGAGCTTTAGAACAAGGCATAGTTTTCCCTGCTGGCTCTTTGGGCGTGGGACCAATCTCCAGACATATTGCCATTTTTGTGCCTGGCGTGACGGCATGTCGGAAAGGGTGCTTTTGAGGCTTAAGGCAGCAGGAAAGCCTGCAGCCCCCAGGTCTGTGGGGCTACGCAAGCCGTTCCCAAAGAGCTTTAGAACAAGGCATATTTTTCCCTGCTGGCTCTTTGGGCGTGGGACCAGTCTCCAGACATATGGCCATTTTTGTGCCTGGCGCGGGGCCAAGTGGGAAAGGGTGGTTTTGAGGCTGAAGGCAGCAGGAAAGCCTGCAGCCCCCAGGTGTGTGTGGCTACGCAAGCCGTTCCCAAAGAGCTTTAGAACAAGGCATATTTTTCCCTGCTGGCTCTTTGGGCGTGGGACCAATCTCCAGACATATGGCCATTTTTGTGCCTGACGCGGGGACAAGTGGGAAAGGGTGGATTTGAGGCTGAAGGCAGCAGGAAAGCCTGCAGCCCCCAGGTGTGTGGGGCTACGCAAGCCGTTCCCAAAGAGCTTTAGTACAAGGCATAGTTTTCCCTGCTGGCTCTTTCGGCGTGGACCAACCTCCAGACATATGGCCATTTTTGTGCCTGGCGCGGGGTCACGTGGAAAATGGAGGTTTTGAGGCTGAAGGCAGCAGGAAATCCTGCAGCCCCCAGGTGTGTGGGGCTACGCAAGCGGTTCCCAAAGAGCTTTACAACAAGGCATAGTTTTCCCTGCTGGCTCTTTGGGCGTGGGTCCAACCTCCAGACATATGGCCGTTTTTGTGCCTGGCGCGGGGCCACGTGGGAAATGGAGGTTTTGAGGCTGAAGGCAGTAGGAAAGCCTGCAGCCCCCAGGTGTGTGGGGCTACGCAAGCGGTTCCCAAAGAGCTTTAGAACAAGGCATAGTTTTCCCTGCTGGCTCTTTGGGCGTGGGACCAATCTCCAGCCATATGGCCATTTTTCTGCCTGGCGCGGTGCCAAGTGGGAAAGGGTGGTTTTGAGGCTGAAGGCAGCAGGAAAGCCTGCAGCCCGCAGGTCTGTGGGGCTACGCAAGCGGTTCCCAAAGAGCTTTAGAACAAGGCATAGTTTTCCCTGCTGGCTCTTTGGGAAAGGGACCAGTCTCCAGACATCTGGCCATTTTTGTGCCTGGCGTGATGCCATGTTGGAAAGTGTGGTTTTGAGGCTGAAGGCAGCAGGAAAGCCTGCAGCCCCCAGGTCTGTGCGGCTACGCAAGCGGTTCCCAAAGAGCTTTAGAACAAGGCATAGTTTTCCCTGCTGGCTCTTGGGCGTGGGACCAGTCTCCAGCCATATGGCCATTTTTCTGCCTGGCGCGGTGCCCAGTGGGAAAGGGTGGTTTTGAGGCTGAAGGCAGCAGGAAAGCCTGCAGCCCCCAGGTCTGCGGGGCTACGCAAGCCATTCCCAAAGAGCTTTAGAACAAGGCGTAGTTTTCCCTGCTGGCTCTTTGGGCGTGGGACCAGTCTCCAGACATATGGCCATTTTTGTGCCTGGCGCGGGGCCAAGTGGGAAAGGGTGGTTTTGAGGCTGAAGGCAGCAGGAAAGCCTGCAGCCCCCAGGTCTGTGCGGCTACGCAAGCGGTTCCCAAAGAGCTTTAGAACAAGGCATAGTTTTCCCTGCTGGCTCTTGGGCGTGGGACCAGTCTCCAGACATATGGCCATTTTTGGGCCTGGCGCGGCGCCAAGTGGGAAAGGGTGGTTTTGAGGCTGAAGGCAGCAGGAAAGCCTGCAGCCCCCAGGTGTGTGGGGCTACGCAAGCGGTTCCCAAAGAGATTTAGAACAAGGCATAGTTTTCCCTGCTGGCTCTTTGAGCATGGGACCAATCTCCAGACATATGGCCTTTTCTGGGCCTGGCGCGGCGCCAAGTGGGAAAGGGAGGTTTTGAGGCTGAAGGCAGCAGGAAAGCCTGCAGCCCCCAGGTCTGTGGGGCTACGCAAGCGGTTCCCAAAGAGCTTTAGTACAAGGCATATTTTTCCCTGCTGGCTCTTTGGGCGTGGGACCAGTCTCCAGACATATGGCCATTTTTGTGCCTGGCGCGAAGCCAAGTGGGAAAGGGTGGTTTTGAGGCTGAAGGCAGCAGGAAAGCCTGCAGCCCCCAGGTCTGCGGGGCTACGCAAGCCATTCCCAAAGAGCTTTAGAACAAGGCATAGTTTTCCCTGCTGGCTCTTTGGGCGTGGGACCAGTCTCCAGACATATGTCCATTTTTGTGCCTGGCGCGACGCCATGTGGGAAAGGGTGGTTTTGAGGCTGAAGGCAGCAGGAAAGCCTGCAGCCCCCAGGTCTGTGGGGCCACGCAAGCGGTTCCCAAAGAGCTTTAGAACAAGGCATAGTTTTCCCTCCTGGGTCTTTGGGAAAGGGACCAGTCTCCAGACATATGGCCATTTTCGTGCCTGGCACGGGGCCAAGTGGGAAAGGGTGGTTTTGAGGCTGAAGGCAGCAGGAAAGCCTGCAGCCCGCAGGTCTGTGGGGCTATGCAAGCGGTTCCCAAAGAGCTTTAGAACAAGGCATAGTTTTCCCTGCTGGCTCTTTGAGCGTGGGACCAGTCTCCAGACATATGTCCATTTTTGTGCCTGGCGCTGGGACATGTGGGAAAGGGTGGTTTTGAGGCTGAAGGCAGCAGGAAAGCCTGCAGCCCCCAGGTCTGTGGGGCTACGGAAGCGGTTCCCAAAGAGCTTTAGTACAAGGCACAGTTTTCCCTGCTGGCTCTTTGGGCGTGGGACCAACCTCCAGACATATGGCCGTTTTTGTGCCTGGCGCGGGGCCACGTGGGAAATGGAGGTTTTGAGGCTGAAGGCAGCAGGAAAGCCTGCAGCCCCCAGGTGTGTGGGGCTACGCAAGCGGTTCCCAAAGAGCTTTACAACAAGGCATAGTTTTCCCTGCTGGCTCTTTGGGCGTGGGACCAGTCTCCAGACATATGGCCATTTTTGTGCCTGGCGCGGGGCCAAGTGGGAAAGGGTGGTTTTGAGGCTGAAGGCAGCAGGAAAGTCTGCAGCTCGCAGGTCTGTGGTGCTACGCAAGCGGTTCCCAAAGAGCTTTAGAACAAGGCATAGTTTTCCCTGCTGGCTCTTTGGGAAAGGGACCAGTCTCCAGACATCTGGCCATTTTTGTGCCTGGCGTGATGCCATGAGGGAAAGTGTGGTTTTGAGGCTGAAAGCGCGAGAAAAGCCTGCAGCCCCCAGGTGTGTGGGGCTACGCAAGCGGTTCCCAAAGAGCTTTAGAACAAGGCATAGTTTTCCCTGCTGGCTCTTTGGGCGTGGGACCAATCTCCAGACATATGGCCTTTTCTGGGCCTGGCGCGGCGCCAAGTGGGAAAGGGTGGTTTTGAGGCTGAAGGCAGCAGGAAAGCCTGCAGCCCCCAGGTGTGTGGGGCTATGCAAGCGGTTCCCAAAGAGCTTTAGAACAAGGCATAGTTTTCCCTGCTGGCTCTTTCGGCGTGGGACCAATCTCTAGACATATGGCCATTTTTGGGCCTGGCGCGGCGCCAAGTGGGAAAGGGTTGTTTTGAGGCTGAAGACAGCAGGAAAGCCTGCAGCCCCCAGGTGTCTGGGGCTATGCAAGCCGTTCCCAAAGAGCTTTAGAACAAGGCATATTTTTCCCTGCTGGCTCTTTGGGCGTGGGACCAGTCTCCAGACATATGGCCATTTTTGTGCCTGGCGCGGGGCCAAGTGGGAAAGGGTGGTTTTGAGGCTGAAGGCAGCAGGAAAGCCTGCAGCCCCCAGGTGTGTGTGGCTACGCAAGCCGTTCCCAAAGAGCTTTAGAACAAGGCATATTTTTCCCTGCTGGCTCTTTGGGCGTGGGACCAATCTCCAGACATATGGCCATTTTTGTGCCTGACGCGGGGACAAGTGGGAAAGGGTGGATTTGAGGCTGAAGGCAGCAGGAAAGCCTGCAGCCCCCAGGTGTGTGGGGCTACGCAAGCCGTTCCCAAAGAGCTTTAGTACAAGGCATAGTTTTCCCTGCTGGCTCTTTCGGCGTGGACCAACCTCCAGACATATGGCCATTTTTGTGCCTGGCGCGGGGTCACGTGGAAAATGGAGGTTTTGAGGCTGAAGGCAGCAGGAAATCCTGCAGCCCCCAGGTGTGTGGGGCTACGCAAGCGGTTCCCAAAGAGCTTTACAACAAGGCATAGTTTTCCCTGCTGGCTCTTTGGGCGTGGGTCCAACCTCCAGACATATGGCCGTTTTTGTGCCTGGCGCGGGGCCACGTGGGAAATGGAGGTTTTGAGGCTGAAGGCAGTAGGAAAGCCTGCAGCCCCCAGGTGTGTGGGGCTACGCAAGCGGTTCCCAAAGAGCTTTAGAACAAGGCATAGTTTTCCCTGCTGGCTCTTTGGGCGTGGGACCAATCTCCAGCCATATGGCCATTTTTCTGCCTGGCGCGGTGCCAAGTGGGAAAGGGTGGTTTTGAGGCTGAAGGCAGCAGGAAAGCCTGCAGCCCGCAGGTCTGTGGGGCTACGCAAGCGGTTCCCAAAGAGCTTTAGAACAAGGCATAGTTTTCCCTGCTGGCTCTTTGGGAAAGGGACCAGTCTCCAGACATCTGGCCATTTTTGTGCCTGGCGTGATGCCATGTTGGAAAGTGTGGTTTTGAGGCTGAAGGCAGCAGGAAAGCCTGCAGCCCCCAGGTCTGTGCGGCTACGCAAGCGGTTCCCAAAGAGCTTTAGAACAAGGCATAGTTTTCCCTGCTGGCTCTTGGGCGTGGGACCAGTCTCCAGCCATATGGCCATTTTTCTGCCTGGCGCGGTGCCCAGTGGGAAAGGGTGGTTTTGAGGCTGAAGGCAGCAGGAAAGCCTGCAGCCCCCAGGTCTGCGGGGCTACGCAAGCCATTCCCAAAGAGCTTTAGAACAAGGCGTAGTTTTCCCTGCTGGCTCTTTGGGCGTGGGACCAGTCTCCAGACATATGGCCATTTTTGTGCCTGGCGCGGGGCCAAGTGGGAAAGGGTGGTTTTGAGGCTGAAGGCAGCAGGAAAGCCTGCAGCCCCCAGGTCTGTGCGGCTACGCAAGCGGTTCCCAAAGAGCTTTAGAACAAGGCATAGTTTTCCCTGCTGGCTCTTGGGCGTGGGACCAGTCTCCAGACATATGGCCATTTTTGGGCCTGGCGCGGCGCCAAGTGGGAAAGGGTGGTTTTGAGGCTGAAGGCAGCAGGAAAGCCTGCAGCCCCCAGGTGTGTGGGGCTACGCAAGCGGTTCCCAAAGAGATTTAGAACAAGGCATAGTTTTCCCTGCTGGCTCTTTGAGCATGGGACCAATCTCCAGACATATGGCCTTTTCTGGGCCTGGCGCGGCGCCAAGTGGGAAAGGGAGGTTTTGAGGCTGAAGGCAGCAGGAAAGCCTGCAGCCCCCAGGTCTGTGGGGCTACGCAAGCGGTTCCCAAAGAGCTTTAGTACAAGGCATATTTTTCCCTGCTGGCTCTTTGGGCGTGGGACCAGTCTCCAGACATATGGCCATTTTTGTGCCTGGCGCGAAGCCAAGTGGGAAAGGGTGGTTTTGAGGCTGAAGGCAGCAGGAAAGCCTGCAGCCCCCAGGTCTGCGGGGCTACGCAAGCCATTCCCAAAGAGCTTTAGAACAAGGCATAGTTTTCCCTGCTGGCTCTTTGGGCGTGGGACCAGTCTCCAGACATATGTCCATTTTTGTGCCTGGCGCGACGCCATGTGGGAAAGGGTGGTTTTGAGGCTGAAGGCAGCAGGAAAGCCTGCAGCCCCCAGGTCTGTGGGGCCACGCAAGCGGTTCCCAAAGAGCTTTAGAACAAGGCATAGTTTTCCCTCCTGGGTCTTTGGGAAAGGGACCAGTCTCCAGACATATGGCCATTTTCGTGCCTGGCACGGGGCCAAGTGGGAAAGGGTGGTTTTGAGGCTGAAGGCAGCAGGAAAGCCTGCAGCCCGCAGGTCTGTGGGGCTATGCAAGCGGTTCCCAAAGAGCTTTAGAACAAGGCATAGTTTTCCCTGCTGGCTCTTTGAGCGTGGGACCAGTCTCCAGACATATGTCCATTTTTGTGCCTGGCGCTGGGACATGTGGGAAAGGGTGGTTTTGAGGCTGAAGGCAGCAGGAAAGCCTGCAGCCCCCAGGTCTGTGGGGCTACGGAAGCGGTTCCCAAAGAGCTTTAGTACAAGGCACAGTTTTCCCTGCTGGCTCTTTGGGCGTGGGACCAACCTCCAGACATATGGCCGTTTTTGTGCCTGGCGCGGGGCCACGTGGGAAATGGAGGTTTTGAGGCTGAAGGCAGCAGGAAAGCCTGCAGCCCCCAGGTGTGTGGGGCTACGCAAGCGGTTCCCAAAGAGCTTTACAACAAGGCATAGTTTTCCCTGCTGGCTCTTTGGGCGTGGGACCAGTCTCCAGACATATGGCCATTTTTGTGCCTGGCGCGGGGCCAAGTGGGAAAGGGTGGTTTTGAGGCTGAAGGCAGCAGGAAAGTCTGCAGCTCGCAGGTCTGTGGTGCTACGCAAGCGGTTCCCAAAGAGCTTTAGAACAAGGCATAGTTTTCCCTGCTGGCTCTTTGGGAAAGGGACCAGTCTCCAGACATCTGGCCATTTTTGTGCCTGGCGTGATGCCATGAGGGAAAGTGTGGTTTTGAGGCTGAAAGCGCGAGAAAAGCCTGCAGCCCCCAGGTGTGTGGGGCTACGCAAGCGGTTCCCAAAGAGCTTTAGAACAAGGCATAGTTTTCCCTGCTGGCTCTTTGGGCGTGGGACCAATCTCCAGACATATGGCCTTTTCTGGGCCTGGCGCGGCGCCAAGTGGGAAAGGGTGGTTTTGAGGCTGAAGGCAGCAGGAAAGCCTGCAGCCCCCAGGTGTGTGGGGCTATGCAAGCGGTTCCCAAAGAGCTTTAGAACAAGGCATAGTTTTCCCTGCTGGCTCTTTCGGCGTGGGACCAATCTCTAGACATATGGCCATTTTTGGGCCTGGCGCGGCGCCAAGTGGGAAAGGGTTGTTTTGAGGCTGAAGACAGCAGGAAAGCCTGCAGCCCCCAGGTGTCTGGGGCTATGCAAGCCGTTCCCAAAGAGCTTTAGAACAAGGCATATTTTTCCCTGCTGGCTCTTTGGGCGTGGGACCAGTCTCCAGACATATGGCCATTTTTGTGCCTGGCGCGGGGCCAAGTGGGAAAGGGTGGTTTTGAGGCTGAAGGCAGCAGGAAAGCCTGCAGCCCCCAGGTGTGTGTGGCTACGCAAGCCGTTCCCAAAGAGCTTTAGTACAAGGCATAGTTTTCCCTGCTGGCTCTTTCGGCGTGGACCAACCTCCAGACATATGGCCATTTTTGTGCCTGGCGCGGGGTCACGTGGAAAATGGAGGTTTTGAGGCTGAAGGCAGCAGGAAATCCTGCAGCCCCCAGGTGTGTGGGGCTACGCAAGCGGTTCCCAAAGAGCTTTAGAACAAGGCATAGTTTTCCCTGCTGGCTCTTTGGGCGTGGGACCAGTCTCCACACATATTACCATTTTTGTGCCTGGCGCGGGGCCAAGTGGGAAAGGGTGGTTTTGAGGCTGAAGGCAGCAGGAAAGCCTGCAGCCCCCAGGTGTGTGGGGCTACGCAAGCCGTTCCCAAAGAGCTTTAGAACAAGGCATAGTTTTCCCTGCTGGCTCTTTGGGCGTGGGACCAGTCTCCAGACATATGGCCATTTTTGTGCCTGGCGTGATGCCATGAGGGAAAGTGTGGTTTTGAGGCTGAAAGCGCGAGAAAAGCCTGCAACCCCCAGGTGTGTGGGGCTACGCAAGCGGTTCCCAAAGAGCTTTAGAACAAGGCATAGTTTTCCCTGCTGGCTCTTTGGGAAAGGGACCAGTCTCCAGACATATGGCCATTTTTGTGCCTGGTGCGGCGCCAAGTGGCAAAGGGTGGTTTTGAGGCTGAAGGCAGCAGGAAAGCCTGCAGCCCCCAGGTCTGTGGGGCTACGCAAGCCGTTCCCAAAGAGCTTTAGAACAAGGCATAGTTTTCCCTGCTGGCTCTTTGAGCGTGGGACCAGTCTCCAGACATATGGCCATTTTCGTGCCTGGCGCTGGGACATGTGGGAAAGGGTGGTTTTGAGGCTGAAGGCAGCAGGAAAGCCTGCAGCCCCCAGGTCTATGGGGCTACGCAAGCGGTTCCCAAAGAGCTTTAGTACAAGACACAGTTTTCCCTGCTGGCTCTTTGGGCGTGGGACCAACCTCCAGACATATGGCCGTTTTTGTGCCTGGCGCGGGGCCACGTGGGAAATGGAGGTTTTGAGGCTGAAGGCAGCAGGAAAGCCTGCAGCCCCCAGGTGTGTGGGGCTACGCAAGCTGTTCCCAAAGAGCTTTACAACAAGGCATAGTTTTCCCTGCTGGCTCTTTGGGCGTGGGACCAGTCTCCAGACATATGGCCATTTTTGTGCCTGGCGCGGGGCCAAGTGGGAAAGGGTGGTTTTGAGGCTGAAGGCAGCAGGAAAGTCTGCAGCCCGCAGGTCTGTGGTGCTACGCAAGCGGTTCCCAAAGAGCTTTAGAACAAGGCATAGTTTTCCCTGCTGGCTCTTTGGGCGTGGGACCAATCTCCAGACATATGGCCTTTTCTGGGCCTGGCGCGGCGCCAAGTGGGAAAGGGTGGTTTTGAGGCTGAAGGCAGCAGGAAAGCCTGCAGCCCCCAGGTGTGTGGGGCTATGCAAGCGGTTCCCAAAGAGCTTTAGAACAAGGCATAGTTTTCCCTGCTGGCTCTTTCGGCGTGGCACCAATCTCTAGACATATGGCCATTTTTGGGCCTGGCGCGGCGCCAAGTGGGAAAGGGTTGTTTTGAGGCTGAAGACAGCAGGAAAGCCTGCAGCCCCCAGGTGTCTGGGGCTATGCAAGCGGTTCCCAAAGAGCTTTAGAACAAGGCATATTTTTCCCTGCTGGCTCTTTGGGCGTGGGACCAGTCTCCAGACATATGGCCATTTTTGTGCCTGGCGTGATGCCATGAGGGAAAGTGTGGTTTTGAGGCTGAAAGCGCGAGAAAAGCCTGCAACCCCCAGGTGTGTGGGGCTACGCAAGCGGTTCCCAAAGAGCTTTAGAACAAGGCATAGTTTTCCCTCCTGGCTCTTTGGGAAAGGGACCAGTCTCCAGACATATGGCCATTTTTGTGCCTGGTGCGGCGCCAAGTGGCAAAGGGTGGTTTTGAGGCTGAAGGCAGCAGGAAAGCCTGCAGCCCCCAGGTCTGTGGGGCTATGCAAGCGGTTCCCAAAGAGCTTTAGAACAAGGCATAGTTTTCCCTGCTGGCTCTTTGAGCATGGGACCAGTCTCCAGACATATGTCCATTTTTGTGCCTGGCGCTGGGACATGTGGGAAAGGGTGGTTTTGAGGCTGAAGGCAGCAGGAAAGCCTGCAGCCCCCAGGTGTGTGGGGCTACGCAAGCGGTTCCCAAAGAGCTTTACAACAAGGCATAGTTTTCCCTGCTGGCTCTTTGGGCGTGGGTCCAACCTCCAGAGATATGGCCGTTTTTGTGCCTGGCGCGGGGCCACGTGGGAAATGGAGGTTTTGAGGCTGAAGGCAGCAGGAAAGCCTGCAGCCCCCAGGTGTGTGGGGCTACGCAAGCGGTTCCCAAAGAGCTTTAGAACAAGGCATAGTTTTCCCTCCTGGCTCTTTGGGAAAGGGACCAGTCTCCAGACATATGGCCATTTTTGTGCCTGGCGCGGGGCCAAGTGGGAAAGGGTGGTTTTGAGGCTAAAGGCAGCAGGAAAGCCTGCAGCCCCCAGGTGTGTGGGGCTACGGAAGCGGTTCCCAAAGAGCTTTAGAACAAGGCATAGTTTTCCCTGCTGGCTCTTTGGGCGTGGGACCACTCTCCAGACATATGGCCTTTTCTGGGCCTGGCGCGGCGCCAAGTGGGAAAGGGTTGTTTTGAGGCTGAAGGCAGCAGCAAAGCCTGCAGCCCCCAGGTGTGTGGGGCTATGCAAGCGGTTCCCAAAGAGCTTTAGAACAAGGCATAGTTTTCCCTGCTGGCTCTTTGGGCGTGGGACCAATCTCTAGACATATGGCCATTTTTGGGCCTGGCGCGGCGCCAAGTGGGAAAGGGTTGTTTTGAGGCTGAAGACAGCAGGAAAGCCTGCAGCCCCCAGGTGTCTGGGGCTATGCAAGCGGTTCCCAAAGAGCTTTAGAACAAGGCATAGTTTTCCCTGCTGGCTCTTTGGGCGTGGGACCAATCTCCAGACATATGGCCGTTTTTGTGCCTGGCGCGGGGCCACGTGGGAAATGGAGGTTTTGAGGCTGAAGGCAGCAGGAAAGCCTGCAGCCCCCAGGTGTGTGGGGCTACGCAAGCGGTTCCCAAAGAGCTTTACAACAAGGCATAGTTTTCCCTGCTGGCTCTTTGGGCGTGGGACCAGTCTCCAGACATATGGCCATTTTTGTGCCTGGCGCGGGGCCAAGTGGGAAAGGGTGGTTTTGAGGCTGAAGGCAGCAGGAAAGTCTGCAGCCCGCAGGTCTGTGGTGCTACGCAAGCGGTTCCAAAAGAGCTTTAGTACAAGGCATAGTTTTCCCTGCTGGCTCTTTGGGCGTGGGTCCAACCTCCAGAGATATGGCCGTTTTTGTGCCTGGCGCGGGGCCACGTGGGAAATGGAGGTTTTGAGGCTGAAGGCAGCAGGAAAGCCTGCAGCCCCCAGGTGTGTGGGGCTACGCAAGCGGTTCCCAAAGAGCTTTAGAACAAGGCATAGTTTTCCCTCCTGGCTCTTTGGGAAAGGGACCAGTCTCCAGACATATGGCCATTTTTGTGCCTGGCGCGGGGCCAAGTGGGAAAGGGTGGTTTTGAGGCTAAAGGCAGCAGGAAAGCCTGCAGCCCCCAGGTGTGTGGGGCTACGGAAGCGGTTCCCAAAGAGCTTTAGAACAAGGCATAGTTTTCCCTGCTGGCTCTTTGGGCGTGGGACCAATCTCCAGACATATGGCCTTTTCTGGGCCTGGCGCGGCGCCAAGTGGGAAAGGGTGGTTTTGAGGCTGAAGGCAGCAGCAAAGCCTGCAGCCCCCAGGTGTGTGGGGCTATGCAAGCGGTTCCCAAAGAGCTTTAGAACAAGGCATAGTTTTCCCTGCTGGCTCTTTCGGCGTGGGACCAATCTCTAGACATATGGCCATTTTTGGGCCTGGCGCGGCGCCAAGTGGGAAAGGGTTGTTTTGAGGCTGAAGACAGCAGGAAAGCCTGCAGCCCCCAGGTGTCTGGGGCTATGCAAGCGGTTCCCAAAGAGCTTTAGAACAAGGCATAGTTTTCCCTGCTGGCTCTTTGGGCGTGGGACCAATCTCCAGACATATGGCCGTTTTTGTGCCTGGCGCGGGGCCACGTGGGAAATGGAGGTTTTGAGGCTGAAGGCAGCAGGAAAGCCTGCAGCCCCCAGGTGTGTGGGGCTACGCAAGCGGTTCCCAAAGAGCTTTACAACAAGGCATAGTTTTCCCTGCTGGCTCTTTGGGCGTGGGACCAGTCTCCAGACATATGGCCATTTTTGTGCCTGGCGCGGGGCCAAGTGGGAAAGGGTGGTTTTGAGGCTGAAGGCAGCAGGAAAGTCTGCAGCTCGCAGGTCTGTGGTGCTACGCAAGCGGTTCCCAAAGAGCTTTAGAACAAGGCATAGTTTTCCCTGCTGGCTCTTTGGGAAAGGGACCAGTCTCCAGACATCTGGCCATTTTTGTGCCTGGCGTGATGCCATGAGGGAAAGTGTGGTTTTGAGGCTGAAAGCGCGAGAAAAGCCTGCAGCCCCCAGGTGTGTGGGGCTACGCAAGCGGTTCCCAAAGAGCTTTAGAACAAGGCATAGTTTTCCCTGCTGGCTCTTTGGGCGTGGGACCAATCTCCAGACATATGGCCTTTTCTGGGCCTGGCGCGGCGCCAAGTGGGAAAGGGTGGTTTTGAGGCTGAAGGCAGCAGGAAAGCCTGCAGCCCCCAGGTGTGTGGGGCTATGCAAGCGGTTCCCAAAGAGCTTTAGAACAAGGCATAGTTTTCCCTGCTGGCTCTTTCGGCGTGGGACCAATCTCTAGACATATGGCCATTTTTGGGCCTGGCGCGGCGCCAAGTGGGAAAGGGTTGTTTTGAGGCTGAAGACAGCAGGAAAGCCTGCAGCCCCCAGGTGTCTGGGGCTATGCAAGCCGTTCCCAAAGAGCTTTAGAACAAGGCATATTTTTCCCTGCTGGCTCTTTGGGCGTGGGACCAGTCTCCAGACATATGGCCATTTTTGTGCCTGGCGCGGGGCCAAGTGGGAAAGGGTGGTTTTGAGGCTGAAGGCAGCAGGAAAGCCTGCAGCCCCCAGGTGTGTGTGGCTACGCAAGCCGTTCCCAAAGAGCTTTAGTACAAGGCATAGTTTTCCCTGCTGGCTCTTTCGGCGTGGACCAACCTCCAGACATATGGCCATTTTTGTGCCTGGCGCGGGGTCACGTGGAAAATGGAGGTTTTGAGGCTGAAGGCAGCAGGAAATCCTGCAGCCCCCAGGTGTGTGGGGCTACGCAAGCGGTTCCCAAAGAGCTTTAGAACAAGGCATAGTTTTCCCTGCTGGCTCTTTGGGCGTGGGACCAGTCTCCACACATATTACCATTTTTGTGCCTGGCGCGGGGCCAAGTGGGAAAGGGTGGTTTTGAGGCTGAAGGCAGCAGGAAAGCCTGCAGCCCCCAGGTGTGTGGGGCTACGCAAGCCGTTCCCAAAGAGCTTTAGAACAAGGCATAGTTTTCCCTGCTGGCTCTTTGGGCGTGGGACCAGTCTCCAGACATATGGCCATTTTTGTGCCTGGCGTGATGCCATGAAGGAAAGTGTGGTTTTGAGGCTGAAAGCGCGAGAAAAGCCTGCAACCCCCAGGTGTGTGGGGCTACGCAAGCGGTTCCCAAAGAGCTTTAGAACAAGGCATATTTTTCCCTCCTGGCTCTTTGGGAAAGGGACCAGTCTCCAGACATATGGCCATTTTTGTGCCTGGTGCGGCGCCAAGTGGCAAAGGGTGGTTTTGAGGCTGAAGGCAGCAGGAAAGCCTGCAGCCCCCAGGTCTGTGGGGCTACGCAAGCCGTTCCCAAAGAGCTTTAGAACAAGGCATAGTTTTCCCTGCTGGCTCTTTGGGCGTGGGACCAACCTCCAGACATATGGCCATTTTTGTGCCTGGCGCGACGCCATGTGGGAAAGGGTGGTTTTGAGGCTGAAGGCAGCAGGAAAGCCTGCAGCCCCCAGGTCTGTGGGGCCACGCAAGCGGTTCCCAAAGAGCTTTAGAACAAGGCATAGTTTTCCCTGCTGGCTCTTTGGGCGTGGGACCAGTCTCCAGACATATGGCCATTTTCGTGCCTGGCACGGGGCCAAGTGGGAAAGGGTGGTTTTGAGGCTGAAGGCAGCAGGAAAGCCTGCAGCCCGCAGGTCTGTGGGGCTACGCAAGCGGTTCCCAAAGAGCTTTAGAACAAGGCATAGTTTTCCCTGCTGGCTCTTTGAGCGTGGGACCAGTCTCCAGACATATGTCCATTTTTGTGCCTGGCGCTGGGACATGTGGGAAAGGGTGGTTTTGAGGCTGAAGGCAGCAGGAAAGCCTGCAGCCCCCAGGTCTATGGGGCTACGCAAGCGGTTCCCAAAGAGCTTTAGTACAAGACACAGTTTTCCCTGCTGGCTCTTTGGGCGTGGGACCAACCTCCAGACATATGGCCGTTTTTGTGCCTGGCGCGGGGCCACGTGGGAAATGGAGGTTTTGAGGCTGAAGGCAGCAGGAAAGCCTGCAGCCCCCAGGTGTGTGGGGCTACGCAAGCTGTTCCCAAAGAGCTTTACAACAAGGCATAGTTTTCCCTGCTGGCTCTTTGGGCGTGGGACCAACCTCCAGACATATGGCCATTTTTGTGCCTGGCGCGGGGCCAAGTGGGAAAGGGTGGTTTTGAGGCTGAAGGCAGCAGGAAAGTCTGCAGCCCGCAGGTCTGTGGTGCTACGCAAGCGGTTCCCAAAGAGCTTTAGAACAAGGCATAGTTTTCCCTGCTGGCTCTTTGGGCGTGGGACCAATCTCCAGACATATGGCCTTTTCTGGGCCTGGCGCGGCGCCAAGTGGGAAAGGGTGGTTTTGAGGCTGAAGGCAGCAGGAAAGCCTGCAGCCCCCAGGTGTGTGGGGCTATGCAAGCGGTTCCCAAAGAGCTTTAGAACAAGGCATAGTTTTCCCTGCTGGCTCTTTCGGCGTGGCACCAATCTCTAGACATATGGCCATTTTTGGGCCTGGCGCGGCGCCAAGTGGGAAAGGGTTGTTTTGAGGCTGAAGACAGCAGGAAAGCCTGCAGCCCCCAGGTGTGTGGGGCTATGCAAGCGGTTCCCAAAGAGCTTTAGAACAAGGCATAGTTTTCCCTGCTGGCTCTTTGGGCGTGGGACCAATCTCCAGACATATTGCCATTTTTGTGCCTGGCGTGACGGCATGTGGGAAAGGGTGCTTTTGAGGCTTAAGGCAGCAGGAAAGCCTGCAGCCCCCAGGTCTGTGGGGCTACGCAAGCGGTTCCCAAAGAGCTTTAGAACAAGGCATAGTTTTCCCTGCTGGCTCTTTGGGCGTGGGACCAGTCTCCAGACATATGGCCATTTTTGTGCCTGGCGTGATGCCATGAGGGAAAGTGTGGTTTTGAGGCTGAAAGCGCGAGAAAAGCCTGCAACCCCCAGGTGTGTGGGGCTACGCAAGCGGTTCCCAAAGAGCTTTAGAACAAGGCATAGTTTTCCCTCCTGGCTCTTTGGGAAAGGGACCAGTCTCCAGACATATGGCCATTTTTGTGCCTGGTGCGGCGCCAAGTGGCAAAGGGTGGTTTTGAGGCTGAAGGCAGCAGGAAAGCCTGCAGCCCGCAGGTCTGTGGGGCTATGCAAGCGGTTCCCAAAGAGCTTTAGAACAAGGCATAGTTTTCCCTGCTGGCTCTTTGAGCATGGGACCAGTCTCCAGACATATGTCCATTTTTGTGCCTGGCGCTGGGACATGTGGGAAAGGGTGGTTTTGAGGCTGAAGGCAGCAGGAAAGCCTGCAGCCCCCAGGTGTGTGGGGCTACGCAAGCGGTTCCCAAAGAGCTTTACAACAAGGCATAGTTTTCCCTGCTGGCTCTTTGGGCGTGGGACCAGTCTCCAGACATATGGCCATTTTTGTGCCTGGCGCGGGGCCAAGTGGGAAAGGGTGGTTTTGAGGCTGAAGGCAGCAGGAAAGTCTGCAGCCCGCAGGTCTGTGGTGCTACGCAAGCGGTTCCAAAAGAGCTTTAGTACAAGGCATAGTTTTCCCTGCTGGCTCTTTGGGCGTGGGTCCAACCTCCAGAGATATGGCCGTTTTTGTGCCTGGCGCGGGGCCACGTGGGAAATGGAGGTTTGAGGCTGAAGGCAGCAGGAAAGCCTGCAGCCCCCAGGTGTGTGGGGCTACGCAAGCGGTTCCCAAAGAGCTTTAGAACAAGGCATAGTTTTCCCTCCTGGCTCTTTGGGAAAGGGACCAGTCTCCAGACATATGGCCATTTTTGTGCCTGGCGCGGGGCCAAGTGGGAAAGGGTGGTTTTGAGGCTAAAGGCAGCAGGAAAGCCTGCAGCCCCCAGGTGTGTGGGGCTACGGAAGCGGTTCCCAAAGAGCTTTAGAACAAGGCATAGTTTTCCCTGCTGGCTCTTTGGGCGTGGGACCAATCTCCAGACATATGGCCTTTTCTGGGCCTGGCGCGGCGCCAAGTGGGAAAGGGTGGTTTTGAGGCTGAAGGCAGCAGCAAAGCCTGCAGCCCCCAGGTGTGTGGGGCTATGCAAGCGGTTCCCAAAGAGCTTTAGAACAAGGCATAGTTTTCCCTGCTGGCTCTTTCGGCGTGGGACCAATCTCTAGACATATGGCCATTTTTGGGCCTGGCGCGGCGCCAAGTGGGAAAGGGTTGTTTTGAGGCTGAAGACAGCAGGAAAGCCTGCAGCCCCCAGGTGTCTGGGGCTATGCAAGCGGTTCCCAAAGAGCTTTAGAACAAGGCATAGTTTTCCCTGCTGGCTCTTTGGGCGTGGGACCAGTCTCCAGACATATGGCCATTTTTGTGCCTGGCACGGGGCCAAGTGGGAAAGGGTGGTTTTGAGGCTGAAGGCAGCAGGAAAGCCTGCAGCCCCCAGGTCTGTGGGGCTACGCAAGCCGTTCCCAAAGAGCTTTAGAACAAGGCATATTTTTCCCTGCTGGCTCTTTGGGCGTGGGACCAATCTCCAGACATATGGCCTTTTCTGGACCTAGCGCGGCGCCAAGTGGGAAAGGGTGGTTTTGAGGCTGAAGGCAGCAGGAAAGACTGCAGCCCCCAGGTCTGTGGAGCCACGCAAGCGGTTCCCAAAGAGCTTTAGAACAAGGCATAGTTTTCCCTGCTGGCTCTTTGGGAAAGGGACCAGTCTCCAGACATATGGCCATTTTCGTGCCTGGCACGGGGCCAAGTGGGAAAGGGTGGTTTTGAGGCTGAAGGCAGCAGGAAAGCCTGCAGCCCGCAGGTCTGTGGGGCTATGCAAGCGGTTCCCAAAGAGCTTTAGAACAAGGCATAGTTTTCCCTGCTGGCTCTTTGAGCGTGGGACCAGTCTCCAGACATATGGCCATTTTTGTGCCTGGCGCTGGGACATGTGGGAAAGGGTGGTTTTGAGGCTGAAGGCAGCAGGAAAGCCTGCAGCCCCCAGGTCTGTGGGGCTACGCAAGCCGTTCCCAAAGAGCTTTAGAACAAGGCATAGTTTTCCCTCCTGGCTCTTTGGGAAAGGGACCAGTCTCCAGACATATGGCCATTTTTGTGCCTGGTGCGGCGCCAAGTGGCAAAGGGTGGTTTTGAGGCTGAAGGCAGCAGGAAAGCCTGCAGCCCCCAGGTCTGTGGGGCTACGCAAGCCGTTCCCAAAGAGCTTTAGAACAAGGCATAGTTTTCCCTGCTGGCTCTTTGGGCGTGGGACCAATCTCCAGACATATGGCCTTTTCTGGACCTAGCGCGGCGCCAAGTGGGAAAGGGTGGTTTTGAGGCTGAAGGCAGCAGGAAAGACTGCAGCCCCCAGGTCTGTGGGGCCACGCAAGCGGTTCCCAAAGAGCTTTAGAACAAGGCATAGTTTTCCCTGCTGGCTCTTTGGGCGTGGGACCAGTCTCCAGACATATGGCCATTTTCGTGCCTGGCACGGGGCCAAGTGGGAAAGGGTGGTTTTGAGGCTGAAGGCAGCAGGAAAGCCTGCAGCCCGCAGGTCTGTGGGGCTATGCAAGCGGTTCCCAAAGAGCTTTAGAACAAGGCATAGTTTTCCCTGCTGGCTCTTTGGGAAAGGGACCAGTCTCCAGACATATGTCCATTTTTGTGCCTGGCGCTGGGACATGTGGGAAAGGGTGGTTTTGAGGCTGAAGGCAGCAGGAAAGCCTGCAGCCCCCAGGTGTGTGGGGCTACGCAAGCGGTTCCCAAAGAGCTTTACAACAAGGCATAGTTTTCCCTGCTGGCTCTTTGGGCGTGGGACCAGTCTCCAGACATATGGCCATTTTTGTGCCTGGCGCGGGGCCAAGTGGGAAAGGGTGGTTTTGAGGCTGAAGGCAGCAGGAAAGTCTGCAGCCCGCAGGTCTGTGGTGCTACGCAAGCGGTTCCCAAAGAGCTTTAGTACAAGGCATAGTTTTCCCTGCTGGCTCTTTGGGCGTGGGTCCAACCTCCAGAGATATGGCCGTTTTTGTGCCTGGCGCGGGGCCACGTGGGAAATGGAGGTTTTGAGGCTGAAGGCAGCAGGAAAGCCTGCAGCCCCCAGGTGTGTGGGGCTACGCAAGCGGTTCCCAAAGAGCTTTAGAACAAGGCATAGTTTTCCCTCCTGGCTCTTTGGGAAAGGGACCAGTCTCCAGACATATGGCCATTTTTGTGCCTGGTGCGGCGCCAAGTGGCAAAGGGTGGTTTTGAGGCTGAAGGCAGCAGGAAAGCCTGCAGCCCCCAGGTCTGTGGGGCAACGCAAGCCGTTCCCAAAGAGCTTTAGAACAAGGCATAGTTTTCCCTGCTGGCTCTTTGGGCGTGGGACCAATCTCCAGACATATGGCCTTTTCTGGACCTGGTGCGGCGCCAAGTGGGAAAGGGTGGTTTTGAGGCTGAAGGCAGCAGGAAAGCCTGCAGCCCCCAGGTGTGTGGGGCTACGCAAGCGGTTCCCAAAGAGATTTAGAACAAGGCATAGTTTTCCCTGCTGGCTCTTTGAGCGTGGGACCAATCTCCAGACATATGGCCTTTTCTGGGCCTGGCGCGGCGCCAAGTGGGAAAGGGAGGTTTTGAGGCTGAAGGCAGCAGGAAAGCCTGCAGCCCCCAGGTGTGTGGGGCTACGCAAGCGGTTCCCAAAGAGCTTTAGAACAAGGCATATTTTTCCCTGCTGGCTCTTTGGGCGTGGGACCAGTCTCCAGACATATGGCCATTTTTGTGCCTGGCGCGAAGCCAAGTGGGAAAGGGTGGTTTTGAGGCTGAAGGCAGCAGGAAAGCCTGCAGCCCCCAGGTCTGCGGGACTACGCAAGCCATTCCCAAAGAGCTTTAGAACAAGGCATAGTTTTCCCTGCTGGCTCTTTGGGCGTGGGACCAATCTCCAGACATATGGCCATTTTCGTGCCTGGCACGGGGCCAAGTGGGAAAGGGTGGTTTTGAGGCTGAAGGCAGCAGGAAAGCCTGCAGCCCGCAGGTCTGTGGGGCTATGCAAGCGGTTCCCAAAGAGCTTTAGAACAAGGCATAGTTTTCCCTGCTGGCTCTTTGAGCGTGGGACCAGTCTCCAGACATATGTCCATTTTTGTGCCTGGCGCTGGGACATGTGGGAAAGGGTGGTTTTGAGGCTGAAGGCAGCAGGAAAGCCTGCAGCCCCCAGGTGTGTGGGGCTACGGAAGCGGTTCCCAAAGAGCTTTACAACAAGGCATAGTTTTCCCTGCTGGCTCTTTGGGCGTGGGACCAACCTCCAGACATATGGCCGTTTTTGTGCCTGGCGCGGGGCCACGTGGGAAATGGAGGTTTTGAGGCTGAAGGCAGCAGGAAAGCCTGCAGCCCCCAGGTGTGTGGGGCTACGCAAGCGGTTCCCAAAGAGCTTTACAACAAGGCATAGTTTTCCCTGCTGGCTCTTTGGGCGTGGGACCAGTCTCCAGACATATGGCCATTTTTGGGCCTGGCGAGGCGCCAAGTGGGAAAGGGTGGTTTTGAGGCTGAAGGCAGCAGGAAAGTCTGCAGCCCGCAGGTCTGTGGTGCTACGCAAGCGGTTCCCAAAGAGCTTTAGAACAAGGCATAGTTTTCCCTGCTGGCTCTTTGGGAAAGGGACCAGTCTCCAGACATCTGGCCATTTTTGTGCCTGGCGTGATGCCATGAGGGAAAGTGTGGTTTTGAGGCTGAAAGCGCGAGAAAAGCCTGCAGCCCCCAGGTGTGTGGGGCTACGCAAGCGGTTCCCAAAGAGCTTTAGAACAAGGCATAGTTTTCCCTGCTGGCTCTTTGGGCGTGGGACCAATCTCCAGACATATGGCCTTTTCTGGGCCTGGCGCGGCGCCAAGTGGGAAAGGGTGGTTTTGAGGCTGAAGGCAGCAGGAAAGCCTGCAGCCCCCAGGTGTGTGGGGCTATGCAAGCGGTTCCCAAAGAGCTTTAGAACAAGGCATAGTTTTCCCTGCTGGCTCTTTCGGCGTGGGACCAATCTCTAGACATATGGCCATTTTTGGGCCTGGCGCGGCGCCAAGTGGGAAAGGGTTGTTTTGAGGCTGAAGACAGCAGGAAAGCCTGCAGCCCCCAGGTGTCTGGGGCTATGCAAGCGGTTCCCAAAGAGCTTTAGAACAAGGCATATTTTTCCCTGCTGGCTCTTTGGGCGTGGGACCAATCTCCAGACATATTGCCATTTTTGTGCCTGGCGTGACGGCATGTCGGAAAGGGTGCTTTTGAGGCTTAAGGCAGCAGGAAAGCCTGCAGCCCCCAGGTCTGTGGGGCTACGCAAGCCGTTCCCAAAGAGCTTTAGAACAAGGAATATTTTTCCCTGCTGGCTCTTTGGGCGTGGGACCAGTCTCCAGACATATGGCCATTTTTGTGCCTGGCGCGGGGCCAAGTGGGAAAGGGTGGTTTTGAGGCTGAAGGCAGCAGGAAAGCCTGCAGCCCCCAGGTGTGTGTGGCTACGCAAGCCGTTCCCAAAGAGCTTTAGAACAAGGCATATTTTTCCCTGCTGGCTCTTTGGGCGTGGGACCAATCTCCAGACATATGGCCATTTTTGTGCCTGACGCGGGGCCAAGTGGGAAAGGGTGGATTTGAGGCTGAAGGCAGCAGGAAAGCCTGCAGCCCAGAGGTGTGTGGGGCTACGCAAGCCGTTCCCAAAGAGCTTTAGTACAAGGCATAGTTTTCCCTGCTGGGTCTTTCGGCGTGGACCAACCTCCAGACATATGGCCATTTTTGTGCCTGTCGCGGGGTCACGTGGAAAATGGAGGTTTTGAGGCTGAAGGCAGCAGGAAATCCTGCAGCCCCCAGGTGTGTGGGGCTACGCAAGCGGTTCCCAAAGAGCTTTACAACAAGGCATAGTTTTCCCTGCTGGCTCTTTGGGCGTGGGACCAGTCTCCACACATATTACCATTTTTGTGCCTGGCGCGGGGCCAAGTGGGAAAGGGTGGTTTTGAGGCTGAAGGCAGCAGGAAAGCCTGCAGCCCCCAGGTGTGTGGGGCTACGCAAGCCGTTCCCAAAGAGCTTTAGAACAAGGCATAGTTTTCCCTGCTGGCTCTTTGGGTGTGGGATCAGTCTCCAGACATATGGCCATTTTTGTGCCTGGCGTGATGCCATGAGGGAAAGTGTGGTTTTGAGGCTGAAAGCGCGAGAAAAGCCTGCAACCCCCAGGTGTGTGGGGCTACGCAAGCGGTTCCCAAAGAGCTTTAGAACAAGGCATATTTTTCCCTCCTGGCTCTTTGGGAAAGGGACCAGTCTCCAGACATATGGCCATTTTTGTGCCTGGTGCGGCGCCAAGTGGCAAAGGGTGGTTTTGAGGCTGAAGGCAGCAGGAAAGCCTGCAGCCCCCAGGTCTGTGGGGCTACGCAAGCCGTTCCCAAAGAGCTTTAGAACAAGGCATAGTTTTCCCTGCTGGCTCTTTGGGCGTGGGACCAACCTCCAGACATATGGCCATTTTTGTGCCTGGCGCGACGCCATGTGGGAAAGGGTGGTTTTGAGGCTGAAGGCAGCAGGAAAGCCTGCAGCCCCCAGGTCTGTGGGGCCACGCAAGCGGTTCCCAAAGAGCTTTAGAACAAGGCATAGTTTTCCCTGCTGGCTCTTTGGGCGTGGGACCAGTCTCCAGACATATGGCCATTTTCGTGCCTGGCACGGGGCCAAGTGGGAAAGGGTGGTTTTGAGGCTGAAGGCAGCAGGAAAGCCTGCAGCCCGCAGGTCTGTGGGGCTACGCAAGCGGTTCCCAAAGAGCTTTAGAACAAGGCATAGTTTTCCCTGCTGGCTCTTTGAGCGTGGGACCAGTCTCCAGACATATGTCCATTTTTGTGCGTGGCGCTGGGACATGTGGGAAAGGGTGGTTTTGAGGCTGAAGGCAGCAGGAAAGCCTGCAGCCCCCAGGTCTGTGGGGCTACGCAAGCGGTTCCCAAAGAGCTTTAGTACAAGACACAGTTTTCCCTGCTGGCTCTTTGGGCGTGGGACCAACCTCCAGACATATGGCCGTTTTTGTGCCTGGCGTGGGGCCACGTGGGAAATGGAGGTTTTGAGGCTGAAGGCAGCAGGAAAGCCTGCAGCCCCCAGGTGTGTGGGGCTACGCAAGCTGTTCCCAAAGAGCTTTACAACAAGGCATAGTTTTCCCTGCTGGCTCTTTGGGCGTGGGACCAGTCTCCAGACATATGGCCATTTTTGTGCCTGGCGCGGGGCCAAGTGGCAAAGGGTGGTTTTGAGGCTGAAGGCAGCAGGAAAGTCTGCAGCCCGCAGGTCTGTGGTGCTACGCAAGCGGTTCCCAAAGAGCTTTAGAACAAGGCATAGTTTTCCCTGCTGGCTCTTTGGGCGTGGGACCAATCTCCAGACATATGGCCTTTTCTGGGCCTGGCGCGGCGCCAAGTGGGAAAGGGTGGTTTTGAGGCTTAAGGCAGCAGGAAAGCCTGCAGCCCCCAGGTGTGTGGGGCTACGCAAGCGGTTCCCAAAGAGCTTTAGAACAAGGCATAGTTTTCCCTGCTGGCTCTTTGGGCGTGGCACCAATCTCTAGACATATGGCCATTTTTGGGCCTGGCGCGGCGCCAAGTGGGAAAGGGTTGTTTTGAGGCTGAAGACAGCAGGAAAGCCTGCAGCCCCCAGGTGTCTGGGGCTATGCAAGCGGTTCCCAAAGAGCTTTAGAACAAGGCATAGTTTTCCCTGCTGGCTCTTTGGGCGTGGGACCAATCTCCAGACATATTGCCATTTTTGTTCCTGGCGTGACGGCATGTGGGAAAGGGTGCTTTTGAGGCTTAAGGCAGCAGGAAAGCCTGCAGCCCCCAGGTCTGTGGGGCTATGCAAGCCGTTCCCAAAGAGCTTTAGAACAAGGCATAGTTTTCCCTGCTGGCTCTTTGGGCGTGGGACCAGTCTCCAGACATATGGCCATTTTTGTGCCTGGCGTGATGCCATGAGGGAAAGTGTGGTTTTGAGGCTGAAAGCGCGAGAAAAGCCTGCAACCCCCAGGTGTGTGGGGCTACGCAAGCGGTTCCCAAAGAGCTTTAGAACAAGGCATAGTTTTCCCTCCTGGCTCTTTGGGAAAGGGACCAGTCTCCAGACATATGGCCATTTTTGTGCCTGGTGCGGCGCCAAGTGGCAAAGGGTGGTTTTGAGGCTGAAGGCAGCAGGAAAGCCTGCAGCCCGCAGGTCTGTGGGGCTATGCAAGCGGTTCCCAAAGAGCTTTAGAACAAGGCATAGTTTTCCCTGCTGGCTCTTTGAGCATGGGACCAGTCTCCAGACATATGTCCATTTTTGTGCCTGGCGCTGGGACATGTGGGAAAGGGTGGTTTTGAGGCTGAAGGCAGCAGGAAAGCCTGCAGCCCCCAGGTGTGTGGGGCTACGCAAGCGGTTCCCAAAGAGCTTTACAACAAGGCATAGTTTTCCCTGCTGGCTCTTTGGGCGTGGGACCAGTCTCCAGACATATGGCCATTTTTGTGCCTGGCGCGGGGCCAAGTGGGAAAGGGTGGTTTTGAGGCTGAAGGCAGCAGGAAAGTCTGCAGCCCGCAGGTCTGTGGTGCTACGCAAGCGGTTCCAAAAGAGCTTTAGTACAAGGCATAGTTTTCCCTGCTGGCTCTTTGGGCGTGGGTCCAACCTCCAGAGATATGGCCGTTTTTGGGCCTGGCGCGGGGCCACGTGGGAAATGGAGGTTTTGAGGCTGAAGGCAGCAGGAAAGCCTGCAGCCCCCAGGTGTGTGGGGCTACGCAAGCGGTTCCCAAAGAGCTTTAGAACAAGGCATAGTTTTCCCTCCTGGCTCTTTGGGAAAGGGACCAGTCTCCAGACATATGGCCATTTTTGTGCCTGGCGCGGGGCCAAGTGGGAAAGGGTGGTTTTGAGGCTAAAGGCAGCAGGAAAGCCTGCAGCCCCCAGGTGTGTGGGGCTACGGAAGCGGTTCCCAAAGAGCTTTAGAACAAGGCATAGTTTTCCCTGCTGGCTCTTTGGGCGTGGGACCAATCTCCAGACATATGGCCTTTTCTGGGCCTGGCGCGGCGCCAAGTGGGAAAGGGTGGTTTTGAGGCTGAAGGCAGCAGCAAAGCCTGCAGCCCCCAGGTGTGTGGGGCTATGCAAGCGGTTCCCAAAGAGCTTTAGAACAAGGCATAGTTTTCCCTGCTGGCTCTTTCGGCGTGGGACCAATCTCTAGACATATGGCCATTTTTGGGCCTGGCGCGGCGCCAAGTGGGAAAGGGTTGTTTTGAGGCTGAAGACAGCAGGAAAGCCTGCAGCCCCCAGGTGTCTGGGGCTATGCAAGCGGTTCCCAAAGAGCTTTAGAACAAGGCATATTTTTCCCTGCTGGCTCTTTGGGCGTGGGACCAATCTCCAGACATATGGCCATTTTTGTGCCTGGCACGGGGCCAAGTGGGAAAGGGTGGTTTTGAGGCTGAAGGCAGCAGGAAAGCCTGCAGCCCCCAGGTGTGTGGGGCTACGCAAGCCGTTCCCAAAGAGCTTTAGAACAAGGCATATTTTTCCCTGCTGGCTCTTTGGGCGTGGGACCAGTCTCCAGACATATGGCCATTTTTGTGCCTGGCGCGGGGCCAAGTGGGAAAGGGTGGTTTTGAGGCTGAAGGCAGCAGGAAAGCCTGCAACCCCCAGGTGTGTGGGGCTACGCAAGCGGTTCCCAAAGAGCTTTAGAACAAGGCATAGTTTTCCCTGCTGGCTCTTTGGGCGTGGGACCAGTCTCCAGACATATGGCCATTTTTGTGCCTTGCGTGATGCCATGAGGGAAAGTGTGGTTTTGAGGCTGAAAGCGCGAGAAAAGCCTGCAACCCCCAGGTGTGTGGGGCTACGCAAGCGGTTCCCAAAGAGCTTTAGAACAAGGCATAGTTTTCCCTCCTGGCTCTTTGGGAAAGGGACCAGTCTCCAGACATATGGCCATTTTTGTGCCTGGTGCGGCGCCAAGTGGCAAAGGGTGGTTTTGAGGCTGAAGGCAGCAGGAAAGCCTGCAGCCCCCAGGTCTGTGGGGCTACGCAAGCCGTTCCCAAAGAGCTTTAGAACAAGGCATAGTTTTCCCTGCTGGCTCTTTGGGCGTGGGACCAATCTCCAGACATATGGCCTTTTCTGGACCTAGCGCGGCGCCAAGTGGGAAAGGGTGGTTTTGAGGCTGAAGGCAGCAGGAAAGACTGCAGCCCCCAGGTCTGTGGGGCCACGCAAGCGGTTCCCAAAGAGCTTTAGAACAAGGCATAGTTTTCCCTGCTGGCTCTTTGGGAAAGGGACCAGTCTCCAGACATATGGCCATTTTCGTGCCTGGCACGGGGCCAAGTGGGAAAGGGTGGTTTTGAGGCTGAAGGCAGCAGGAAAGCCTGCAGCCCGCAGGTCTGTGGGGCTATGCAAGCGGTTCCCAAAGAGCTTTAGTACAAGGCATAGTTTTCCCTGCTGGCTCTTTGGGCGTGGGTCCAACCTCCAGAGATATGGCCGTTTTTGTGCCTGGCGTGGGGCCACGTGGGAAATGGAGGTTTTGAGGCTGAAGGCAGCAGGAAAGCCTGCAGCCCCCAGGTGTGTGGGGCTACGCAAGCCGTTCCCAAAGAGCTTTAGAACAAGGCATAGTTTTCCCTCCTGGCTCTTTGGGAAAGGGACCAGTCTCCAGACATATGGCCATTTTTGTGCCTGGTGCGGCGCCAAGTGGCAAAGGGTGGTTTTGAGGCTGAAGGCAGCAGGAAAGCCTGCAGCCCCCAGGTCTGTGGGGCAACGCAAGCCGTTCCCAAAGAGCTTTAGAACAAGGCATAGTTTTCCCTGCTGGCTCTTTGGGCGTGGGACCAATCTCCAGACATATGGCCTTTTCTGGACCTGGCGCGGCGCCAAGTGGGAAAGGGTGGTTTTGAGGCTGAAGGCAGCAGGAAAGCCTGCAGCCCCCAGGTGTGTGGGGCTACGCAAGCGGTTCCCAAAGAGCTTTAGAACAAGGCATAGTTTTCCCTGCTGGCTCTTTGAGCGTGGGACCAATCTCCAGACATATGGACTTTTCTGGGCCTGGCGCGGCGCCAAGTGGGAAAGGGAGGTTTTGAGGCTGAAGGCAGCAGGAAAGCCTGCAGCCCCCAGGTGTGTGGGGCTACGCAAGCGGTTCCCAAAGAGCTTTACAACAAGGCATATTTTTCCCTGCTGGCTCTTTGGGCGTGGGACCAGTCTCCAGACATATGGCCATTTTTGTGCCTGGCGCGAAGCCAAGTGGGAAAGGGTGGTTTTGAGGCTGAAGGCAGCAGGAAAGCCTGCAGCCCCCAGGTCTGCGGGACTACGCAAGCCATTCCCAAAGAGCTTTAGAACAAGGCATAGTTTTCCCTGCTGGCTCTTTGGGCGTGGGACCAATCTCCAGACATATGGCCATTTTCGTGCCTGGCACGGGGCCAAGTGGGAAAGGGTGGTTTTGAGGCTGAAGGCAGCAGGAAAGCCTGCAGCCCGCAGGTCTGTGGGGCTACGCAAGCGGTTCCCAAAGAGCTTTAGAACAAGGCATAGTTTTCCCTGCTGGCTCTTTGAGCGTGGGACCAGTCTCCAGACATATGTCCATTTTTGTGCCTGGCGCTGGGACATGTGGGAAAGGGTGGTTTTGAGGCTGAAGGCAGCAGGAAAGCCTGCAGCCCCCAGGTGTGTGGGGCTACGGAAGCGGTTCCCAAAGAGCTTTACAACAAGGCATAGTTTTCCCTGCTGGCTCTTTGGGCGTGGGACGAACCTCCAGACATATGGCCGTTTTTGTGCCTGGCGCGGGGCCACGTGGGAAATGGAGGTTTTGAGGCTGAAGGCAGCAGGAAAGCCTGCAGCCCCCAGGTGTGTGGGGCTACGCAAGCGGTTCCCAAAGAGCTTTACAACAAGGCATAGTTTTCCCTGCTGGCTCTTTGGGCGTGGGACCAGTCTCCAGACATATGGCCATTTTTGGGCCTGGCGAGGCGCCAAGTGGGAAAGGGTGGTTTTGAGGCTGAAGGCAGCAGGAAAGTCTGCAGCCCGCAGGTCTGTGGTGCTACGCAAGCGGTTCCCAAAGAGCTTTAGAACAAGGCATAGTTTTCCCTGCTGGCTCTTTGGGAAAGGGACCAGTCTCCAGACATCTGGCCATTTTTGTGCCTGGCGTGATGCCATGAGGGAAAGTGTGGTTTTGAGGCTGAAAGCGCGAGAAAAGCCTGCAGCCCCCAGGTGTGTGGGGCTACGCAAGCGGTTCCCAAAGAGCTTTAGAACAAGGCATAGTTTTCCCTGCTGGCTCTTTGGGCGTGGGACCAGTCTCCAGACATATGGCCATTTTTGTGCCTGGCACGGGGCCTAGTGGGAAAGGGTGGTTTTGAGGCTAAAGGCAGCAGGAAAGCCTGCAGCCCCCAGGTGTGTGGGGCTACGCAAGCGGTTCCCAAAGAGCTTTAGAACAAGGCATAGTTTTCCCTGCTGCCTCTTTGGGCGTGGGACCAATCTCCAGACATATGGCCTTTTCTGGGCCTGGCGAGGCGCCAAGTGGGAAAGGGTGGTTTTGAGGCTGAAGGCAGCAGGAAAGCCTGCAGCCCCCAGGTGTGTGGGACTATGCAAGCGGTTCCCAAAGAGCTTTAGAACAAGGCATAGTTTTCCCTGCTGGCTCTTTCGGCGTGGGACCAATCTCTAGACATATGGCCATTTTTGGGCCTGGCGCGGCGCCAAGTGGGAAAGGGTTGTTTTGAGGCTGAAGACAGCAGGAAAGCCTGCAGCCCCCAGGTGTCTGGGGCTATGCAAGCGGTTCCCAAAGAGCTTTAGAACAAGGCATAGTTTTCCCTGCTGGCTCTTTGGGCGTGGGACCAATCTCCAGACATATGGCCATTTTTGTGCCTGGCGTGACGGCATGTGGGAAAGGGTGCTTTTGAGGCTTAAGGCAGCAGGAAAGCCTGCAGCCCCCAGGTCTGTGGGGCTACGCAAGCCGTTCCCAAAGAGCTTTAGAACAAGGCATAGTTTTCCCTGCTGGCTCTTTGGGCGTGGGACCAGTCTCCAGACATATGGCCATTTTTGTGCCTGGCGCGGGGCCAAGTGGGAAAGGGTGGTTTTGAGGCTGAAGGCAGCAGGAAAGCCTGCAGCCCCCAGGTGTGTGGGGCTACGCAAGCCGTTCCCAAAGAGCTTTAGAACATGGCATATTTTTCCCTGCTGGCTCTTTGGGCGTGGGACCAATCTCCAGACATATGGCCATTTTTGTGCCTGGCGCGGGGACAAGTGGGAAAGGGTGGATTTGAGGCTGAAGGCAGCAGGAAAGCCTGCAGCCCCCAGGTGTGTGGGGCTACGCAAGCGGTTCCCAAAGAGCTTTAGAACAAGGCATAGTTTTCCCTGCTGGCTCTTTGGGCGTGGGACTAGTCTCCAGACATATGGCCATTTTTGTGCCTGGCGTGATGCCATGAGGGAAAGTGTGGTTTTGAGGCTGAAAGCGCGAGAAAAGCCTGCAACCCCCAGGTGTGTGGGGCTACGCAAGCGGTTCCCAAAGAGCTTTAGAACAAGGCATAGTTTTCCCTCCTGGCTCTTTGGGAAAGGGACCAGTCTCCAGACATATGGCCATTTTTGTGCCTGGTGCGGCGCCAAGTGGCAAAGGGTGGTTTTGAGGCTGAAGGCAGCAGGAAAGCCTGCAGCCCCCAGGTCTGTGGGGCTACGCAAGCCGTTCCCAAAGAGCTTTAGAACAAGGCATAGTTTTCCCTGCTGGCTCTTTGGGCGTGGGACCAATCTCCAGACATATGGCCTTTTCTGGACCTAGCGCGGCGCCAAGTGGGAAAGGGTGGTTTTGAGGCTGAAGGCAGCAGGAAAGACTGCAGCCCCCAGGTCTGTGGGGCCACGCAAGCGGTTCCCAAAGAGCTTTAGAACAAGGCATAGTTTTCCCTCCTGGCTCTTTGGGAAAGGGACCAGTCTCCAGACATATGGCCATTTTCGTGCCTGGCACGGGGCCAAGTGGGAAAGGGTGGTTTTGACGCTGAAGGCAGCAGGAAAGCCTGCAGCCCGCAGGTCTGTGGGGCTATGCAAGCGGTTCCCAAAGAGCTTTAGAACAAGGCATAGTTTTCCCTGCTGGCTCTTTGAGCGTGGGACCAGTCTCCAGACATATGTCCATTTTTGTGCCTGGCGCTGGGACATGTGGGAAAGGGTGGTTTTGAGGCTGAAGGCAGCAGGAAAGCCTGCAGCCCCCAGGTGTGTGGGGCTACGGAAGCGGTTCCCAAAGAGCTTTAGTACAAGGCATAGTTTTCCCTGCTGGCTCTTTGGGCATGGGACCAACCTCCAGACATATGGCCGTTTTTGTGCCTAGCGCGGGGCCACGTGGGAAATGGAGGTATTGAGGCTGAAGGCAGCAGGAAAGCCTGCAGCCCCCAGGTGTGTGGGGCTACGCAAGCCGTTCCCAAAGAGCTTTAGAACAAGGCATAGTTTTCCCTGCTGGCTCTTTGGGCGTGGGACCAGTCTCCAGACATATGGCCATTTTTGTGCCTGGCGCGGGGCCAAGTGGGAAAGGGTGGTTTTGAGGCTGAAGGCAGCAGGAAAGCCTGCAGCCCCCAGGTGTGTGGGGCTACGCAAGCCGTTCCCAAAGAGCTTTAGAACAAGGCATATTTTTCCCTGCTGGCTCTTTGGGCGTGGGACCAATCTCCAGACATATGGCCATTTTTGTGCCTGGTGCGGCGCAAAGTGGCAAAGGGTGGTTTTGAGGCTGAAGGCAGCAGGAAAGCCTGCAGCCCCCAGGTCTGTGGGGCAACGCAAGCCGTTCCCAAAGAGCTTTAGAACAAGGCATAGTTTTCCCTGCTGGCTCTTTGGGCGTGGGACCAATCTCCAGACATATGGCCTTTTCTGGACCTAGCGCGGCGCCAAGTGGGAAAGGGTGGTTTTGAGGCTGAAGGCAGCAGGAAAGCCTGCAGGCCCAGGTGTGTGGGGCTACGCAAGCCGTTCCCAAAGAGCTTTAGAACAAGGCATAGTTTTCCCTGCTGGCTCTTTGGGCGTGGGACCAACCTCCAGACATATGGCCATTTTTGTGCCTGGCGTGACGCCATCTGGGAAAGGGTGGTTTTGAGGCTGAAGGCAGCAGGAAAGCCTGCAGCCCCCAGGTCTGTGGGGCTACGCAAGCGGTTCCCAAAGAGCTTTAGAACAAGGCATAGTTTCCCCTGCTGGCTCTTTGGGAAAGGGACCAGTCTCCAGACATCTGGCCATTTTCGTGCCTGGCACGGGGCCAAGTGGGAAAGGGTGGTTTTGAGGCTGAAGGCAGCAGGAAAGCCTGCAGCCCGCAGGTCTGTGGGGCTACGCAAGCCGTTCCCAAAGAGCTTTAGAACAAGGCATAGTTTTCCCTGCTGGCTCTTTGAGCGTGGGACCAGTCTCCAGACATATGGCCATTTTTGTGCCTGGCGCTGGGACATGTGGGAAAGGGTGGTTTTGAGGCTGAAGGCAGCAGGAAAGCCTGCAGCCCCCAGGTGTGTGGGGCTACGCAAGCGGTTCCCAAAGAGCTTTAGTACAAGGCATAGTTTTCCCTGCTGGCTCTTTGGGCGTGGGACCAATCTCCAGACATATGGCCGTTTTTGTGCCTGGCGCGGGGCCACGTGGGAAATGGAGGTTTTGAGGCTGAAGGCAGCAGGAAAGCCTGCAGCCCCCAGGTGTGTGGGGCTACGCAAGCGGTTCCCAAAGAGCTTTACAACAAGGCATAGTTTTCCCTGCTGGCTCTTTGGGCGTGGGACCAGTCTCCAGACATATGGCCATTTTTGTGCCTGGCGCGTCGCCAAGTGGGAAAGGGTGGTTTTGAGGCTGAAGGCAGCAGGAAAGTCTGCAGCCCGCAGGTCTGTGGTGCTACGCAAGCGGTTCCCAAAGAGCTTTAGTACAAGGCATAGTTTTCCCTGCTGGCTCTTTGCGCGTGGGTCCAACCTCCAGACATATGGCCGTTTTTGGGCCTCGCGCGGGGCCACGTGGGAAATGGAGGTTTTGAGGCTGAAGGCAGCAGGAAAGCCTGCAGCCCCCAGGTGTGTGGGGCTACGCAAGCGGTTCCCAAAGAGCTTTAGAACAAGGCATAGTTTTCCCTGCTGGCTCTTTGGGAAAGGGACCAGTCTCCAGACATATGGCCATTTTTGTGCCTGGCGCAGGGCCAAGTGGGAAAGGGTGGTTTTGAGGCTAAAGGCAGCAGGAAAGCCTGCAGCCCCCAGGTCTGTGGGGCTACGGAAGCGGTTCCCAAAGAGCTTTAGAACAAGGCATAGTTTTCCCTGCTGGCTCTTTGGGCGTGGGACCAATCTCCAGACATATGGCCTTTTCTGGGCCTGGCGCGGCGCCAAGTGGGAAAGGGTGGTTTTGAGGCTGAAGGCAGCAGGAAAGCCTGCAGCCCCCAGGTGTGTGGGGCTATGCAAGCGGTTCCCAAAGAGCTTTAGAACAAGGCATAGTTTTCCCTGCTGGCTCTTTCGGCGTGGGACCAATCTCTAGACATATGGCCATTTTTGGGCCTGGCGCGGCGCCAAGTGGGAAAGGGTTGTTTTGAGGCTGAAGACAGCAGGAAAGCCTGCAGCCCCCAGGTGTCTGGGGCTATGCAAGCGGTTCCCAAAGAGCTTTAGAACAAGGCATAGTTTTCCCTGCTGGCTCTTTGGGCGTGGGACCAACCTCCAGACATATGGCCATTTTTGTGCCTGGCGTGACGGCATGTGGGAAAGGGTGCTTTTGAGGCTTAAGGCAGCAGGAAAGCCTGCAGCCCCCAGGTCTGTGGGGCTACGCAAGCCGTTCCCAAAGAGCTTTAGAACAAGGCATAGTTTTCCCTGCTGGCTCTTTGGGCGTGGGACCAGTCTCCAGACATATGGCCATTTTTGTGCCTGGCGCGGGGCCAAGTGGGAAAGGGTGGTTTTGAGGCTGAAGGCAGCAGGAAAGCCTGCAGCCCCCAGGTGTGTGGGGCTACGCAAGCGGTTCCCAAAGAGCTTTAGAACAAGGCATATTTTTCCCTGCTGGCTCTTTGGGCGTGGGACCAATCTCCAGACATATGGCCATTTTTGTGCCTGGTGCGGCGCCAAGTGGCAAAGGGTGGTTTTGAGGCTGAAGGCAGCAGGAAAGCCTGCAGCCCCCAGGTCTGTGGGGCAACGCAAGCCGTTCCCAAAGAGCTTTACAACAAGGCATAGTTTTCCCTGCTGGCTCTTTGGGCGTGGGACCAGTCTCCAGACATATGGCCATTTTTGTGCCTGGCGCGTCGCCAAGTGGGAAAGGGTGGTTTTGAGGCTGAAGGCAGCAGGAAAGTCTGCAGCCCGCAGGTCTGTGGTGCTACGCAAGCGGTTCCCAAAGGGCTTTAGTACAAGGCATAGTTTTCCCTGCTGGCTCTTTGCGCGTGGGTCCAACCTCCAGACATATGGCCGTTTTTGGGCCTCGCGCGGGGCCACGTGGGAAATGGAGGTTTTGAGGCTGAAGGCAGCAGGAAAGCCTGCAGCCCCCAGGTCTGTGGGGCTACGCAAGCGGTTCCCAAAGAGCTTTAGAACAAGGCATAGTTTTCCCTGCTGGCTCTTTGGGAAAGGGACCAGTCTCCAGACATATGGCCATTTTTGTGCCTGGCGCGGGGCCAAGTGGGAAAGGGTGGTTTTGAGGCTAAAGGCAGCAGGAAAGCCTGCAGCCCCCAGGTCTGTGGGGCTACGGAAGCGGTTCCCAAAGAGCTTTAGAACAAGGCATAGTTTTCCCTGCTGGCTCTTTCGGCGTGGGACCAATCTCTAGACATATGGCCATTTTTGGGCCTGGCGCGGCGCCAAGTGGGAAAGGGTTGTTTTGAGGCTGAAGACAGCAGGAAAGCCTGCAGCCCCCAGGTGTCTGGGGCTATGCAAGCGGTTCCCAAAGAGCTTTAGAACAAGGCATAGTTTTCCCTGCTGGCTCTTTGGGCGTGGGACCAATCTCCAGACATATGGCCATTTTTGTGCCTGGCGTGACGGCATGTGGGAAAGGGTGCTTTTGAGGCTTAAGGCAGCAGGAAAGCCTGCAGCCTGCAGGTGTCTGGGGCTATGCAAGCGGTTCCCAAAGAGCTTTAGAACAAGGCATAGTTTTCCCTGCTGGCTCTTTGGGCGTGGGACCAATCTCCAGACATATGGCCATTTTTGTGCCTGGCGTGACGGCATGTGGGAAAGGGTGCTTTTGAGGCTTAAGGCAGCAGGAAAGCCTGCAGCCTGCAGGTCTGTGGGGCTACGCAAGCTGTTCCCAAAGAGCTTTAGAACAAGGCATATTTTTCCCTGCTGGCTCTTTGGGCGTGGGACCAGTCTCCAGACATATGGCCATTTTTGTGCCTGGCGCGGGGCCAAGTGGGAAAGGGTGGTTTTGAGGCTGAAGGCAGCAGGAAAGCCTGCAGCCCCCTGGTCTGTGGGGCTACGCAAGCCGTTCCCAAAGAGCTTTAGACAAGGCATATTTTTCCCTGCTGGCTCTTTGGGGGTGGGACCAATCTCCAGACATATGGCCATTTTTGTGCCTGGCGCGGGGACAAGTGCGAAAGGGTGGTTTTGAGGCTGAAGGCAGCAGGAAAGCCTGCAGCCCCCAGGTGTGTGGGGCTACGGAAGCGGTTCCCAAAGAGCTTTAGTACAAGGCATAGTTTTCCCTGCTGGCTCTTTGGGCGTGGGACCAATCTCCAGACATATGGCCTTTTCTGGACCTAGCGCGGCGCCAAGTGGGAAAGGGTGGTTTTGAGGCTGAAGGCAGCAGGAAAGCCTGCAGGCCCAGGTGTGTGGGGCTACGCAAGCCGTTCCCAAAGAGCTTTAGAACAAGGCATAGTTTTCCCTGCTGGCTCTTTGGGCGTGGGACCAACCTCCAGACATATGGCCATTTTTGTGCCTGGCGTGACGCCATCTGGAAAAGGGTGGTTTTGAGGCTGAAGGCAGCAGGAAAGCCTGCAGCCCCCAGGTGTGTGGGGCTACGCAAGCGGTTCCCAAAGAGCTTTAGAACAAGGCACAGTTTTCCCTGCTGGCTCTTTGGGCGTGGGACCAGTCTCCAGACATATGGCCATTTTTGTGCCTGGCGCGACGCCAAGTGGGAAAGGGTGGTTTTGAGGCTGAAGGCAGCAGGAAAGCCTGCAGCCCCCAGGTGTGTGGGGCTACGCAAGCGGTTCCCAAAGAGCTTTAGAACAAGGCATAGTTTTCCCTGCTGGCTCTTTGGGAAAGGGACCAATCTCCAGACATATGGCCATTTTTGTGCCTGGCGCGACGCCATGTGGGAAAGGGTGGTTTTGAGGCTGAAGGCAGCAGGAAAGCCTGCAGCCCCCAGGTCTGTGGGGCCACGCAAGCGGTTCCCAAAGAGCTTTAGAACAAGGCATAGTTTTCCCTGCTGGCTCTTTGGGCGTGGGACCAATCTCCAGACATATGGCCGTTTTTGTGCCTGGCGCGGCGCCAAGTGGGAAATGGAGGTTTTGAGGCTGAAGGCAGCAGGAAAGCCTGCAGCCCCCAGGTGTGTGGGGCTACGCAAGCAGTTCCCAAAGAGCTTTAGAACAAGGCATAGTTTTCCCTGCTGGCTTTTTGGGCGTGGGACCAGTCTCCAGACATATGGCCATTTTTGGGCCTGGCGCGGGGCCAAGTGGGAAAGGGTGGTTTTGAGGCTGAAGGCAGCAGGAAAGCCTGCAGCCCCCAGGTCTGTGGGGCTACGCAAGCGGTTCCCAAAGAGATTTAGAACAAGGCATAGTTTTCCCTGCTGGCTCTTTCGGCGTGGGACCAATCTCCAGACATATGGCCATTTTTGTGCCTGGCGCGGGGCCAAGTGGGAAAGGGTGGTTTTGAGGCTGAAGGCAGCAGGAAAGCCTGCAGCCCGCAGGTCTGTGGGGCTACGCAAGCCGTTCCCAAAGAGCTTTAGAACAAGGCATATTTTTCCCTGCTGGCTCTTTGGGCGTGGGACCAATCTCCAGACATATTGCCATTTTTGGGCCTGGCGTGACGCCATGTGGGAAAGGGTGGTTTTGAGGCTGAAGGCATCAGGAAAGCCTGCAGCCCCCAGGTCTGTGGGGCTACGCAAGCCGTTCCCAAAGAGCTTTAGTACAAGGCATATTTTTCCCTGCTGGCTCTTTCGGCGTGGGACCAATCTCCAGACATATGGCCATTTTTGTGCCTGGAGAGGGGCCAAGTGGGAAAGGGAGGTTTTGAGGCTGAAGGCAGCAGGAAAGCCTGCAGCCCCCAGGTGTGTGGGGCTACGCAAGCGGTTCCCAAAGAGCTTTAGAACAAGGCATAGTTTTCCCTGCTGGCTCTTTGGGCGTGGGACCAGTCTCCAGACATATGGCCATTTTTGTGCCTGGCGTGATGCCATGAGGGAAAGGGTGGTTTTGAGGCTGAAAGCGCGAGAAAAGCCTGCAGCCCCCAGGTGTGTGGGGCTACGCAAACGGTTCCCAAAGAGCTTTAGAACAAGGCATAGTTTTCCCTCCTGGCTCTTTGGGAAAGGGACCAGTCTCCAGACATATGGCCATTTTTTTTGCCTGGCGTGGCGCCAAGTGGGAAAGGGTGGTTTTGAGGCTGAAGGCAGCAGGAAAGCCTGCAGCCCGCAGGTCTGTGGGGCTACGCAAGCCGTTCCCAAAGAGCTTTAGAACAAGGCATATTTTTCCCTGCTGGCTCTTTGGGCGTGGGACCAATCTCCAGACATATGGCCATTTTTGTGCCTGGCGTGACGCCATGTGGGAAAGGGTGGTTTTGAGGCCGAAGGCAGCAGGAAAGCCTGCAGCCCGCAGGTCTGTGGGGCTACGCAAGCCGTTCCCAAAGAGCTTTAGAACAAGGCATAGTTTTCCCTGCTGTCTCTTTGGGCGTGGGACCAATCTCCAGACATATGGCCATTTTTGTGCCTGGCGTGACGCCATGTGGGAAAGGGTGGTTTTGAGGCTGAAGGCAGCAGGAAAGCCTGCAGCCCCCAGGTGTGTGGGGCTACGCAAGCGGTTCCCAAAGAGCTTTAGTACAAGGCATAGTTTTCCCTGCTGGCTCTTTGGGCGTGGGACCAGTCTCCAGACATATGGCCATTTTTGTGCCTGGAGCGGGGCCAAGTGGGAAAGGGTGGTTTTGAGGCTGAAGGCAGCAGGAAAGCCTGCAGCCCCCAGGTGTGTGGGGCTACGCAAGCCGTTCCCAAAGAGCTTTAGAACAAGGCATAGTTTTCCCTGCTGTCTCTTTGGGCGTGGGACCAATCTCCAGACATATGGCCATTTTTGTGCCTGGCGTGACGCCATGTGGGAAAGGGTGGTTTTGAGGCTAAAGGCAGCAGGAAAGCCTGCAGCCCCCAGGTGTGTGGGGCTACGCAAGCCGTTCCCAAAGAGCTTTAGAACAAGGCATATTTTTCCCTGCTGGCTCTTTGGGCGTGGGACCAGTCTCCAGACATATGGCCATTTTTGTGCCTGGCGTGACGCCATGTGGGAAAGGGTGGTTTTGAGGCTGAAGGCATCAGGAAAGCCTGCAGCCCCCAGGTGTGTGGGGCTACGCAAGCGGTTCCCAAAGAGCTTTAGTACAAGGCATAGTTTTCCCTGCTGGCTCTTTGGGCGTGGGACCAGTCTCCAGACATATGGCCATTTTTGTGCCTGGCGTGATGCCATGAGGGAAAGGGTGGTTTTGAGGCTGAAAGCGCGAGAAAAGCCTGCAGCCCCCAGGTGTGTGGGGCTACGCAAACGGTTCCCAAAGAGCTTTAGAACAAGGCATAGTTTTCCCTCCTGGCTCTTTGGGAAAGGGACCAGTCTCCAGACATATGGCCATTTTTTTGCCTGGCGTGGCGCCAAGTGGGAAAGGGTGGTTTTGAGGCTGAAGGCAGCAGGAAAGCCTGCAGCCCGCAGGTCTGTGGGGCTACGCAAGCCGTTCCCAAAGAGCTTTAGAACAAGGCATATTTTTCCCTGCTGGCTCTTTGGGCGTGGGACCAATCTCCAGACATATGGCCATTTTTGTGCCTGGCGTGACGCCATGTGGGAAAGGGTGGTTTTGAGGCCGAAGGCAGCAGGAAAGCCTGCAGCCCGCAGGTCTGTGGGGCTACGCAAGCCGTTCCCAAAGAGCTTTAGAACAAGGCATAGTTTTCCCTGCTGTCTCTTTGGGCGTGGGACCAATCTCCAGACATATGGCCATTTTTGTGCCTGGCGTGACGCCATGTGGGAAAGGGTGGTTTTGAGGCTGAAGGCAGCAGGAAAGCCTGCAGCCCCCAGGTGTGTGGGGCTACGCAAGCGGTTCCCAAAGAGCTTTAGTACAAGGCATAGTTTTCCCTGCTGGCTCTTTGGGCGTGGGACCAGTCTCCAGACATATGGCCATTTTTGTGCCTGGAGCGGGGCCAAGTGGGAAAGGGTGGTTTTGAGGCTGAAGGCAGCAGGAAAGCCTGCAGCCCCCAGGTGTGTGGGGCTACGCAAGCCGTTCCCAAAGAGCTTTAGAACAAGGCATATTTTTCCCTGCTGTCTCTTTGGGCGTGGGACCAATCTCCAGACATATGGCCATTTTTGTGCCTGGCGTGACGCCATGTGGGAAAGGGTGGTTTTGAGGCTAAAGGCAGCAGGAAAGCCTGCAGCCCCCAGGTGTGTGGGGCTACGCAAGCCGTTCCCAAAGAGCTTTAGAACAAGGCATATTTTTCCCTGCTGGCTCTTTGGGCGTGGGACCAGTCTCCAGACATATGGCCATTTTTGTGCCTGGCGTGACGCCATGTGGGAAAGGGTGGTTTTGAGGCTGAAGGCATCAGGAAAGCCTGCAGCCCCCAGGTGTGTGGGGCTACGCAAGCGGTTCCCAAAGAGCTTTAGTACAAGGCATAGTTTTCCCTGCTGGCTCTTTGGGCGTGGGAACAACCTCCAGACATATGGCCGTTTTTGTGCCTGGCGCGGGGCCACGTGGGAAATGGAGGTTTTGAGGCTGAAGGCAGCAGGAAAGCCTGCAGCCCCCAGGTCTGTGGGGCTACGCAAGCACTTCCCAAAGAGCTTTACAACAAGGCATAGTTTTCCCTGCTGGCTCTTTGGGCGTGGGACCAGTCTCCAGACATATGGCCATTTTTGTGCCTGGCGCGGGGCCAAGTGGGAAAGGGTGGTTTTGAGGCTGAAGGCAGCAGGAAAGCCTGCAGCCCCCAGGTGTGTGGGGCTACGCAAGCGGTTCCCAAAGAGCTTTAGAACAAGGCATATTTTTCCCTGCTGTCTCTTTGGGCGTGGGACCAATCTCCAGACATATGGCCATTTTTGTGCCTGGCGTGACGCCATGTGGGAAAGGGTGGTTTTGAGGCTGAAGGCAGCAGGAAAGCCTGCAGCCCCCAGGTGTGTGGGGCTACGCAAGCCGTTCCCAAAGAGCTTTAGAACAAGGCATATTTTTCCCTGCTGGCTCTTTGGGCGTGGGACCAGTCTCCAGACATATGGCCATTTTTGTGCCTGGCGCGGGGCCAAGTGGGAAAGGGTGGTTTTGAGGCTGAAGGCAGCAGGAAAGCCTGCAGCCCCCAGGTGTGTGGGGCTACGCAAGCGGTTCCCAAAGAGCTTTAGAACAAGGCATAGTTTTCCCTGCTGGCTCTTTGGGCGTGGGACCAATCTCCAGACATATGGCCTTTTCTGGGCCTGGCGCGGCGCCAAGTGGGAAAGGGTGGTTTTGAGGCTGAAGGCAGCAGGAAAGCCTGCAGCCCCCAGGTCTGTGGGGCTACGCAAGCGGTTCCCAAAGAGCTTTAGAACAAGGCATAGTTTTCCCTGCTGGCTCTTTGGGCGTGGGACCAGTCTCCAGACATATGGCCATTTTTGTGCCTGGCGTGATGCCATGAGGGAAAGGGTGGTTTTGAGGCTGAAAGCGCGAGAAAAGCCTGCAGCCCCCAGGTGTGTGGGGCTACGCAAGCGGTTCCCAAAGAGCTTTAGTACAAGGCATAGTTTTCCCTCCTGGCTCTTTGGGAAAGGGACCAGTCTCTAGACATATGGCCATTTTTGTGCCTGGCGCGGCGCCAAGTGGGAAAGGGTGGTTTTGAGGCTGAAGGTAGCAGGAAAGCCTGCAGCTCCCAGGTGTGTGGGGCTACGGAAGCGGTTCCCAAAGAGCTTTAGAACAAGGCATAGTTTTCCCTGCTGGCTCTTTGGGCGTGGGACCAGTCTCCAGACATATGGCCATTTTTGTGCCTGGCGCGGGGCCAAGTGGGAAAGGGTGGTTTTGAGGCTGAAGGCAGCAGGAAAGCCTGCAGCCCCCAGGTGTGTGGGGCTACGCAAGCGGTTCCCAAAGAGCTTTAGAACAAGGCATAGTTTTCCCTGCTGGCTCTTGGGCGTGGGACCAGTCTCCAGACATATGGCCATTTTTGGGCCTGGCGCGGCGCCAAGTGGGAAAGGGTGGTTTTGAGGCTGAAGGCAGCAGGGAAGTCTGCAGCCTCCAGGTCTGGGGGGCTACGCAAGCGGTTCCCAAAGAGCTTTAGAACAAGGCATAGTTTTCCCTGCTGGCTCTTTGGGCGTGGGACCAGTCTCCAGACATATGGCCATTTTTGTGCCTGGCGTGATGCCATGTGGGAAAGGGTGGTTTTGAGGCTGAAGGCATCAGGAAAGCCTGCAGCCCCCAGGTCTGTGGGGCTACGCAAGCCGTTCCCAAAGAGCTTTAGTACAAGGCATATTTTTCCCTGCTGGCTCTTTGGGCGTGGGACCAATCTCCAGACATATGGCCATTTTTGTGCCTGGAGAGGGGCCAAGTGGGAAAGGGAGGTTTTGAGGCTGAAGGCAGCAGGAAAGCCTGCAGCCCCCAGGTGTGTGGGGCTACGCAAGCGGTTCCCAAAGAGCTTTAGAACAAGGCATAGTTTTCCCTGCTGGCTCTTTGGGCGTGGGACCAGTCTCCAGACATATGGCCATTTTTGTGCCTGGCGTGATGCCATGAGGGAAAGGGTGGTTTTGAGGCTGAAAGCGCGAGAAAAGCCTGCAGCCCCCAGGTGTGTGGGGCTACGCAAACGGTTCCCAAAGAGCTTTAGAACAAGGCATAGTTTTCCCTCCTGGCTCTTTGGGAAAGGGACCAGTCTCCAGACATATGGCCATTTTTGTGCCTGGCGTGGCGCCAAGTGGGAAAGGGTGGTTTTGAGGCTGAAGGCAGCAGGAAAGCCTGCAGCCCGCAGGTCTGTGGGGCTACGCAAGCCGTTCCCAAAGAGCTTTAGAACAAGGCATATTTTTCCCTGCTGGCTCTTTGGGCGTGGGACCAATCTCCAGACATATGGCCATTTTTGTGCCTGGCGTGACGCCATGTGGGAAAGGGTGGTTTTGAGGCCGAAGGCAGCAGGAAAGCCTGCAGCCCGCAGGTCTGTGGGGCTACGCAAGCCGTTCCCAAAGAGCTTTAGAACAAGGCATAGTTTTCCCTGCTGTCTCTTTGGGCGTGGGACCAATCTCCAGACATATGGCCATTTTTGTGCCTGGCGTGACGCCATGTGGGAAAGGGTGGTTTTGAGGCTGAAGGCAGCAGGAAAGCCTGCAGCCCCCAGGTGTGTGGGGCTACGCAAGCGGTTCCCAAAGAGCTTTAGTACAAGGCATAGTTTTCCCTGCTGGCTCTTTGGGCGTGGGACCAATCTCCAGACATATGGCCATTTTTGTGCCTGGAGCGGGGCCAAGTGGGAAAGGGTGGTTTTGAGGCTGAAGGCAGCAGGAAAGCCTGCAGCCCCCAGGTGTGTGGGGCTACGCAAGCCGTTCCCAAAGAGCTTTAGAACAAGGCATATTTTTCCCTGCTGTCTCTTTGGGCGTGGGACCAATCTCCAGACATATGGCCATTTTTGTGCCTGGCGTGACGCCATGTGGGAAAGGGTGGTTTTGAGGCTAAAGGCAGCAGGAAAGCCTGCAGCCCCCAGGTGTGTGGGGCTACGCAAGCCGTTCCCAAAGAGCTTTAGAACAAGGCATATTTTTCCCTGCTGGCTCTTTGGGCGTGGGACCAGTCTCCAGACATATGGCCATTTTTGTGCCTGGCGTGACGCCATGTGGGAAAGGGTGGTTTTGAGGCTGAAGGCATCAGGAAAGCCTGCAGCCCCCAGGTGTGTGGGGCTACGCAAGCGGTTCCCAAAGAGCTTTAGTACAAGGCATAGTTTTCCCTACTGGCTCTTTGGGCGTGGGAACAACCTCCAGACATATGGCCGTTTTTGTGCCTGGCGCGGGGCTACGTGGGAAATGGAGGTTTTGAGGCTGAAGGCAGCAGGAAAGCCTGCAGCCCCCAGGTCTGTGGGGCTACGCAAGCACTTCCCAAAGAGCTTTACAACAAGGCATAGTTTTCCCTGCTGGCTCTTTGGGCGTGGGACCAGTCTCCAGACATATGGCCATTTTTGTGCCTGGCGCGGGGCCAAGTGGGAAAGGGTGGTTTTGAGGCTGAAGGCAGCAGGAAAGCCTGCAGCCCCCAGGTGTGTGGGGCTACGCAAGCGGTTCCCAAAGAGCTTTAGAACAAGGCATATTTTTCCCTGCTGTCTCTTTGGGCGTGGGACCAATCTCCAGACATATGGCCATTTTTGTGCCTGGCGTGACGCCATGTGGGAAAGGGTGGTTTTGAGGCTAAAGGCAGCAGGAAAGCCTGCAGCCCCCAGGTGTGTGGGGCTACGCAAGCCGTTCCCAAAGAGCTTTAGAACAAGGCATATTTTTCCCTGCTGGCTCTTTGGGCGTGGGACCAGTCTCCAGACATATGGCCATTTTTGTGCCTGGCGCGGGGCCAAGTGGGAAAGGGTGGTTTTGAGGCTGAAGGCAGCAGGAAAGCCTGCAGCCCCCAGGTGTGTGGGGCTACGCAAGCGGTTCCCAAAGAGCTTTAGAACAAGGCATAGTTTTCCCTGCTGGCTCTTTGGGCGTGGGACCAGTCTCCAGACATATGGCCATTTTTGGGCCTGGCGCGGCGCCAAGTGGGAAAGGGTGGTTTTGAGGCTGAAGGCAGCAGGAAAGCCTGCAGCCCCCAGGTCTGTGGGGCTACGCAAGCGGTTCCCAAAGAGCTTTAGAACAAGGCATAGTTTTCCCTGCTGGCTCTTTGGGAAAGGGACCAATCTCCAGACATATGGCCGTTTTTCTGCCTGGCGCGGGGCCAAGTGGGTAAGGGAGGTTTTGAGGCTGAAGGCAGCAGGAAAGCTTGCAGCCCCCAGGTGTGTGGGGCTACGCAAGCGGTTCCCAAAGAGCTTTAGAACAAGGCATAGTTTTCCCTGCTGGCTCTTTGGGCGTGGGACCAATCTCCAGACATATGGCCTTTTCTGGGCCTGGCGCGGCGCCAAGTGGGAAAGGGTGGTTTTGAGGCTGAAGGCAGCAGGAAAGCCTGCAGCCCCCAGGTCTGTGGGGCTACGCAAGCGGTTCCCAAAGAGCTTTAGAACAAGGCATAGTTTTCCCTGCTGGCTCTTTGGGCGTGGGACCAGTCTCCAGACATATGGCCATTTTTGTGCCTGGCGTGATGCCATGAGGGAAAGGGTGGTTTTGAGGCTGAAAGCGCGAGAAAAGCCTGCAGCCCCCAGGTGTGTGGGGCTACGCAAGCGGTTCCCAAAGAGCTTTAGTACAAGGCATAGTTTTCCCTCCTGGCTCTTTGGGAAAGGGACCAGTCTCTAGACATATGGCCATTTTTGTGCCTGGCGCGGCGCCAAGTGGGAAAGGGTGGTTTTGAGGCTGAAGGTAGCAGGAAAGCCTGCAGCTCCCAGGTGTGTGGGGCTACGGAAGCGGTTCCCAAAGAGCTTTAGAACAAGGCATAGTTTTCCCTGCTGGCTCTTGGGCGTGGGACCAGTCTCCAGACATATGGCCATTTTTGGGCCTGGCGCGGCGCCAAGTGGGAAAGGGTGGTTTTGAGGCTGAAGGCAGCAGGAAAGTCTGCAGCCCCCAGGTCTGGGGGGCTACGCAAGCGGTTCCCAAAGAGCTTTAGAACAAGGCATAGTTTTCCCTGCTGGCTCTTTGGGCGTGGGACCAGTCTCCAGACATATGGCCATTTTTGTGCCTGGCGTGATGCCATGAGGGAAAGGGTGGTTTTGAGGCTGAAAGCGCGAGAAAAGCCTGCAGCCCCCAGGTGTGTGGGGCTACGCAAGCGGTTCCCAAAGAGCTTTAGAACAAGGCATAGTTTTCCCTCATGGCTCTTTGGGAAAGGGACCAGTCTCGAGACATATGGCCATTTTTGTGCCTGGCATGGCGCCAAGTGGGAAAGGGTGGTTTTGAGGCTGAAGGCAGCAGGAAAGCCTGCAGCCCGCAGGTCTGTGGGGCTACGCAAGCCGTTCCCAAAGAGCTTTAGAACAAGGCATATTTTTCCCTGCTGGCTCTTTGGGCGTGGGACCAATCTCCAGACATATGGCCTTTTCTGGACCTGGCGCGGCGCAATGTGGGAAAGGGTGGTTTTGAGGCTGAAGGCAGCAGGAAAGCCTGCAGCCCCCAGGTGTGTGGGGCTACGCAAGCGGTTCCCAAAGAGCTTTAGAACAAGGCATAGTTTTCCCTGCTGGCTCTTTGGGCGTGGGACCAACCTCCAGACACATGGCCATTTTTATGCCTGGCGTGACGCCATGTGGGAAAGGGTGGTTTTGAGGCTGAAGGCAGCAGGAAAGCCTGCAGCCCCCAGGTGTGTGGGGCTATGCAAGCCGTTCCCAAAGAGCTTTAGAACAAGGCATAGTTTTCCCTGCTGGCTCTTTGGGCGTGGGACCAATCTCCAGACATATGGCCATTTTTGTGCCTGGCGTGACGGCATGTGGGAAAGGGTGCTTTTGAGGCATAAGGCATCAGGAAAGCCTGCAGCCTGCAGGTCTGTGGGGCTATGCAAGCCGTTCCCAAAGAGCTTTAGAACAAGGCATAGTTTTCCCTGCTGTCTCTTTGGGCGTGGGACCAATCTCCAGACATATGGCCATTTTTGTGCCTGGCGTGACGCCATGTGGGAAAGGGTGGTTTTGAGGCTGAAGGCAGCAGGAAAGCCTGCAGCCCCCAGGTCTGTGGGGCTACGCAAGCCGTTCCCAAAGAGCTTTAGTACAAGGCATAGTTTTCCCTGCTGGCTCTTTGGGCGTGGGACCAATCTCCAGACATATGGCCATTTTTGTGCCTGGAGCGGGGCCAAGTGGGAAAGGGAGGTTTTGAGGCTGAAGGCAGCAGGAAAGCCTGCAGCCCCCAGGTGTGTGGGGCTACGCAAGCGGTTCCCAAAGAGCTTTAGAACAAGGCATAGTTTTCCCTGCTGGCTCTTTGGGAAAGGGACCAGTCTCCAGACATATGGCCATTTTTGTGCCTGGCGCGGCGCCAAGTGGCAAAGGGTGGTTTTGAGGCTGAAGGCAGCAGGAAAGCCTGCAGCCCCGAGGTGTGTGGGGCTACGCAAGCCGTTCCCAAAGAGCTTTAGAAGAAGGCATAGTTTTCCCTGCTGGCTCTTTCGGCGTGGGACCAATCTCCAGACATATGGCCATTTTTGTGCCTGGCGTGACGCCATGTGGGAAAGGGTGTTTTTGAGGCTGAAGGCAGCAGGAAAGCCTGCACCCCCAGGTGTGTGGGGCTATGCAAGCGGTTCCTAAAGAGCTTTACAACAAGGCATAGTTTTCCCTGCTGGCTCTTTGGGCGTGGGACCAATCTCCAGACATATGGCCATTTTTGTGCCTGGCGCGGTGGCAAGTGGGAAAGGGTGGTTTTGAGGCTGAAGGCAGCAGGAAAGCCTGCAGCCCCCAGGTGTGTGGGGCTACGCAAGCCGTTCCCAAAGAGCTTTAGAACAAGGCATAGTTTTCCCTGCTGGCTCTTTGGGCGTGGGACCAACCTCCAGACATATGGCCATTTTTGTGCCTGGCGTGACGCCATGTGGGAAAGGGTGGTTTTGAGGCTGAAGGCAGCAGGAAAGCCTGCAGCCCCCAGGTCTGTGGGGCTACGCAAGCGGTTCCCAAAGAGATTTAGTACAAGGCATAGTTTTCCCTGCTGGCTCTTTGGGCGTGGGACCAACCTCCAGACATATGGCCATTTTTGTGCCTGGCGCGGGGCCAAGTGGGAAAGGGTGGTTTTGAGGCTAAAGGCAGCAGGAAAGCCTGCAGCCCCCAGGTGTGTGGGGCTACGCAAGCCGTTCCCAAAGAGCTTTAGAACAAGGCATAGTTTTCCCTGCTGGCTCTTTGGGCGTGGGACCAATCTCCAGACATATGGCCTTTTCTGGGCCTGGCGCGGCGCCAAGTGGGAAAGGGTGGTTTTGAGGCTGAAGGCAGCAGGAAAGCCTGCAGCCCCCAGGTGTGTGGGGCTCCGCAAGAGGTTCCCAAAGAGCTTTAGAAGAAGGCATAGTTTTCCCTGCTGGCTCTTTGGGCGTGGGACCAGTCTCCAGACATATGGCCATTTTTGTGCCTGGCGTGATGCCATGAGGGAAAGGGTGGTTTTGAGGCTGAAAGCGCGAGAAAAGCCTGCAGCCTCCAGGTGTGTGGGGCTACGCAAGCGGTTCCCAAAGAGCTTTAGAACAAGGCATAGTTTTCCCTCCTGGCTCTTTGGGAAAGGGACCAGTCTCCAGACATATGGCCATTTTTGTGCCTGGCGCGGCGCCAAGTGGCAAAGGGTGGTTTTGAGGCTGAAGGCAGCAGGAAAGCCTGCAGCCCCGAGGTGTGTGGGGCTACGCAAGCCGTTCCCAAAGAGCTTTAGAACAAGGCATATTTTTCCCTGCTGGCTCTTTGGGCGTGGGACCAATCTCCAGACATATTGCCATTTTTGTGCCTGGCGTGACGCCATGTGGGAAAGGGTGGTTTTGAGGCTGAAGGCAGCAGGAAAGCCTGCAGCCCCCAGGTCTGTGGGGCTACGCAAGCGGTTCCTAAAGAGCTTTAGAACAAGGCATAGTTTTCCCTGCTGGCTCTTTGGGCGTGGGACCAATCTCCAGACATATGGCCATTTTTGTGCCTGGCGCGGTGGCAAGTGGGAAAGGGTGGTTTTGAGGATGAAGGCAGCAGGAAAGCCTGCAGCCCCCAGGTGTGTGGGGCTACGCAAGCCGTTCCCAAAGAGCTTTAGAACAAGGCATAGTTTTCCCTGCTGGCTCTTTGGGCGTGGGACCAACCTCCAGACATATGGCCATTTTTGTGCCTGGCGTGACGCCATGTGGGAAAGGGTGGTTTTGAGGCTGAAGGCATCAGGAAAGCCTGCAGCCCCCAGGTCTGTGGGGCTACGCAAGCGGTTCCCAAAGAGCTTTAGTACAAGGCATAGTTTTCCCTGCTGGCTCTTTGGGCGTGGGACCAACCTCCAGACATATGGCCGTTTTTGTGCCTGGCGCGGGGCCACGTGGGAAATGGAGGTTTTGAGACTGAAGGCAGCAGGAAAGCCTGCAGCCCCCAGGTGTGTGGGGCTACGCAAGCGGTTCCCAAAGAGCTTTAGAACAAGGCATAGTTTTCCCTGCTGGCTCTTTGGGCGTGGGACCAGTCTCCAGACATATGGCCATTTTTGTGCCTGGCGCGGGGCCAAGTGGGAAAGGGTGGTTTTGAGGCTAAAGGCAGCAGGAAAGCCTGCAGCCCCCAGGTGTGTGGGGCTACGCAAGCCGTTCCCAAAGAGCTTTAGTACAAGGCATATTTTTCCCTGCTGGCTCTTTGGGCGTGGGACCAATCTCCAGACATATGGCCATTTTTGTGCCTGGAGCGGGGCCAAGTGGGAAAGGGAGGTTTTGAGGCTGAAGGCATCAGGAAAGCTTGCAGCCCCCAGGTCTGTGGGGCTACGCAAGCGGTTCCCAAAGAGCTTTAGAACAAGGCATAGTTTTCCCTGCTGGCTCTTTGGACGTGGGACCAATCTCCAGACATATGGCCATTTTTGTGCCTGGCGTGACGCCATGTGGGAAAGGGTGGTTTTGAGGCTGAAGGCATCAGGAAAGCCTGCAGCCCCCAGGTCTGTGGGGCTACGCAAGCGGTTCCCAAAGAGCTTTAGTACAAGGCATAGTTTTCCCTGCTGGCTCTTTGGGCGTGGGACCAACCTCCAGACATATGGCCGTTTTTGTGCCTGGCGCGGGGCCACGTGGGAAATGGAGGTTTTGAGGCTGAAGGCAGCAGGAAAGCCTGCAGCCCCCAGGTGTGTGGGGCTACGCAAGTGGTTCCCAAAGAGCTTTAGAACAAGGCATAGTTTTCCCTGCTGGCTCTTTGGGCGTGGGACCAGTCTCCAGACATATGGCCATTTTTGTGCCTGGCGCGGGGCCAAGTGGGAAAGGGTGGTTTTGAGGCTGAAGGCAGCAGGAAAGCCTGCAGCCCCCAGGTGTGTGGGGCTACGCAAGCGGTTCCCAAAGAGCTTTAGAACAAGGCATAGTTTTCCCTGCTGGCTCTTTGGGCGTGGGACCAATCTCCAGACATATGGCCATTTTTGTGCCTGGCGTGACGCCATGTGGGAAAGGGTGGTTTTGAGGCTAAAGGCAGCAGGAAAGCCTGCAGCCCCCAGGTGTGTGGGGCTACGCAAGCCGTTCCCAAAGAGCTTTAGTACAAGGCATATTTTTCCCTGCTGGCTCTTTCGGCGTGGGACCAATCTCCAGACATATGGCTATTTTTGTGCCTGGAACGGGGCCAAGTGGGAAAGGGAGGTTTTGAGGCTGAAGGCATCAGGAAAGCCTGCAGCCCCCAGGTGTGTGGGGCTATGCAAGCGGTTCCCAAAGAGCTTTAGAACAAGGCATAGTTTTCCCTGCTGGCTCTTTGGGCGTGGGACCAGTCTCCAGACATATGGCCATTTTTGTGCCTGGCGCGGGGCCAAGTGGGAAAGGGTGGTTTTGAGGCTGAAGGCAGCAGGAAAGCCTGCAGCCCCCAGGTGTGTGGGGCTACGCAAGCGGTTCCCAAAGAGCTTTAGAACAAGGCATAGTTTTCCCTGCTGGCTCTTGGGCGTGGGACCAGTCTCCAGACATATGGCCATTTTTGTGCCTGGCACGGCGCCAAGTGGCAAAGGGTGGTTTTGACGCTGAAGGCAGCAGGAAAGCCTGCAGCCCCCAGGTGTGTGGGGCTACGCAAGCGGTTCCCAAAGAGCTTTAGTACAAGGCATAGTTTTCCCTGCTGGCTCTTTGGGCGTGGGACCAATCTCCAGACATATGGCCATTTTTGAGCCTGGCGCGGGGCCAAGTGGGAAAGGGAGGTTTTGAGGCTGAAGGCAGCAGGAAAGCCTGCAGCCCCCAGGTGTGTGGGGCTACGCAAGCGGTTCCCAAAGAGCTTTAGAACAAGGCATAGTTTTCCCTGCTGGCTCTTTGGGCGTGGGACCAATCTCCAGACATATGGCCTTTTCTGGGCCTGGCGCGGCGCCAAGTGGGAAAGGGTGGTTTTGAGGCTGAAAGTGCCAGAAAAGCCTGCAGCCCCCAGGTGTGTGGGGCTACGCAAGCCGTTCCCAAAGAGCTTTAGAACAAGGCATAGTTTTCCCTGCTGGCTCTTTGGGCGTGGGACCAATCTCCAGACATATGGCCTTTTCTGGGCCTGGCGCGGGGCCAAGTGGGAAAGGGTGGTTTTGAGGCTGAAGGCAGCAGGAAAGCCTGCAGCCCCCAGGAGTGTGGGGCTACGCAAGCCGTTCCCAAAGAGCTTTAGAACAAGGCATAGTTTTCCCTGCTGGCTCTTTGGGCGTGGGACCAGTCTCCAGACATATGGCCATTTTTATGCCTGGCGCGACGCCAAGTGGGAAAGGGTGGTTTTGAGGCTGAAGGCAGCAGGATAGCCTGCAGCCCCCAGGTCTGTGGGTCTACGCAAGCGGTTCCCAAAGAGCTTTAGAACAAGGCATAGCTTTCCCTGCTGGCTCTTTGGGCGTGGGACCAGTCTCCAGACATATGGCCATTTTTGTGCCTGGCGCGGCGCCAAGTGGGAAAGGGTGGTTTTGAGGCTGAAGGCAGCAGCAAAGCCTGCAGCCCCCAGGTGTTTGGGGCTACGCAAGCGGTTCCCAAAGAGCTTTAGTACAAGGCATAGTTTTCCCTGCTGGCTCTTTGGGCGTGGGACCAACCTCCAGACATATGGCCGTTTTTGTGCCTGGCGCGGGGCCACGTGGGAAATGGAGGTTTTGAGGCTGAAGGCAGCAGGAAAGCCTGCAGCCCCCAGGTGTGTGGGGCTACGCAAGCGGTTCCCAAAGAGCTTTAGAACAAGGCATAGTTTTCCCTGCTGGCTCTTTGGGCGTGGGACCAGTCCCCAGACATATGGCCATTTTTTTGCCTGGCGCGGGGCCAAGTGGGAAAGGGTGGTTTTGAGGCTGAAGGCAGCAGGGAAGCCTGCAGCCCCCAGGTCTGTGGGGCTACGCAAGCCGTTCCCAAAGAGCTTTAGAACAAGGCATATTTTTCCCTGCTGGCTCTTTGGGCGTGGGACCAATCTCCAGACATATGGCCATTTTTGTGCCTGGCGTGACGCCATGTGGGAAAGGGTGGTTTTGAGGCTAAAGGCAGCAGGAAAGCCTGCAGCCCCCAGGTGTGTGGGGCTACGCAAGCCGTTCCCAAAGAGCTTTAGAACAAGGCATATTTTTCCCTGCTGGCTTTTTGGGCGTGGGACCAATCTCCAGACATATGGCTATTTTTGTGCCTGGAGCGGGGCCAAGTGGGAAAGGGAGGTTTTGAGGCTGAAGGCAGCAGGAAAGCCTGCAGCCCCCAGGTGTGTGGGGCTATGCAAGCGGTTCCCAAAGAGCTTTAGAACAAGGCATAGTTTTCCCTGCTGGCTCTTTGGGCGTGGGACCAGTCTCCAGACATATGGCCATTTTTGTGCCTGGCGCGGCGCCAAGTGGGAAAGGGTGGTTTTGAGGCTGAAGGCAGCAGGAAAGCCTGCAGCCCCCAGGTGTGTGGGGCTACGCAAGCGGTTCCCAAAGAGCTTTAGAACAAGGCATAGTTTTCCCTGCTGGCTCTTGGGCGTGGGACCAGTCTCCAGACATATGGCCATTTTTGTGCCTGGCACGGCGCCAAGTGGCAAAGGGTGGTTTTGAGGCTGAAGGCAGCAGGAAAGCCTGCAGCCCCCAGGTGTGTGGGGCTACGCAAGCGGTTCCCAAAGAGCTTTAGAACAAGGCATAGTTTTCCCTGCTGGCTCTTTGGGCGTGGGACCAATCTCCACACATATGGCCTTTTCTGGGCCTGGCGCGGCGCCAAGTGGGAAAGGGTGGTTTTGAGGCTGAAGGCAGCAGGAAAGCCTGCAGCCCCCAGGTGTGTGGGGCTACGCAAGCCGTTCCCAAAGAGCTTTAGAACAAGGCATAGTTTTCCCTGCTGGCTCTTTGGGCGTGGGACCAACCTCCAGACATATGGCCATTTTTATGCCTGGCGTGACGCCATGTGGGAAAGGGTGTTTCTGAGGCTGAAGGCAGCAGGAAAGCCTGCACCCCCCAGGTCTGTGGGGCCACGCAAGCGGTTCCGAAAGAGCTTTAGAACAAGGCATATTTTTCCCTCCTGGCTCTTTGGGAAAGGACCAGTCTCCATACATATGACCATTTTCGTGCCTGGCACGGGGCCAAGTGGGAAAGGGTGGTTTTGAGGCTGAAGGCAGCAGGAAAGCCTGCAGCCCCCAGGTGTGTGGGGCTACGCAAGCCGTTCCCAAAGAGCTTTAGAACAAGGCATATTTTTCCCTGCTGGCTCTTTGGGCGTGGGACCAGTCTCCAGACATATGGTCATTTTTGTGCCTGGCGCGGGGACAAGTGGGAAAGGGTGGTTTTGAGGCTGAAGGCAGCAGGAAAGCCTGCAGCCCCCAGGTGTGTGGGGCTACGCAAGCTGTTCCCATAGAGCTTTAGTACAAGGCATAGTTTTCCCTGCTGGCTCTTTCGGCGTGGGACCAACCTCCAGACATATGGCAGTTTTTGTGCCTGGCGCGGGGCCACGTGGGAAATGGAGGTATTGAGGCTAAAGGCAGCAGGAAAGCCTGCAGCCCCCAGGTCTGTGGGGCTACGCAAGCGGTTCCCAAAGAGCTTTAGAACAAGGCATAGTTTTCCCTGCTGGCTCTTTGGGCGTGGGACCAACCTCCAGACATACGGCCATTTTTGTGCCTGGCGTGACGCCATGTGGGAAAGGGTGGTTTTGAGGCTGAAGGTGCCAGAAAAGCCTGCAGCCCCCAGGTCTGTGGGGCTACGCAAGCGGTTCCCAAAGAGCTTTAGAACAAGGCATAGTTTTCCCTGCTGGCTCTTTGAGCGTGGAACCAGTCTCCAGACATATGGCCATTTTTGGGCCTGGCGCGGGGCCAAGTGGGAAAGGGTGGTTTTGAGGCTGAAGGCAGCAGGAAAGCCTGCAGCCCCCAGGTGTGTGGGGCTACGCAAGCGGTTCCCAAAGAGCTTTAGAACAAGGCATAGTTTTCCCTGCTGGCTCTTTGGGCGTGGGACCAGTCTCCAGACATATGGCCATTTTTGGGCCTGGCGCGGCGCCAAGTGGGAAAGGGTGGTTTTGAGGCTGAAGGCAGCAGGAAAGCCTGCAGCCCCCAGGTGTGTGGGGCTACGCAAGCGGTTCCCAAAGAGCTTTAGAACAAGGCATAGTTTTCCCTGCTGGCTCTTTGGGCGTGGGACCAACCTCCAGACATATGGCCATTTTTATGCCTGGCGCGACGCCAAGTGGGAAAGGGTGGTTTTGAGGCTGAAGGCAGCAGGAAAGCCTGCACACCCCAGGTCTGTGGGGCCACGCAAGCCGTTCCCAAAGAGCTTTAGAACAAGGCATAGTTTTCCCTCCTGGCTCTTTGGGAAAGGGACCAGTCTCCAGACATATGGCCATTTTTGTGCCTGGCTCGGGGCAAGTGGGAAAGGGTGGTTTTGAGGCTGAAGGCAGCAGGATAGCCTGCAGCCCCCAGGTCTGTGGGTCTACGCAAGCGGTTCCCAAAGAGCTTTAGAACAAGGCATAGCTTTCCCTGCTGGCTCTTTGGGCGTGGGACCAGTCTCCAGACATATGGCCATTTTTGTGCCTGGCGCGGCGCCAAGTGGGAAAGGGTGGTTTTGAGGCTGAAGGCAGCAGCAAAGCCTGCAGCCCCCAGGTGTTTGGGGCTACGCAAGCGGTTCCCAAAGAGCTTTAGTACAAGGCATAGTTTTCCCTGCTGGCTCTTTCGGCGTGGGACCAGTCTCCAGACATATGGCCATTTTTGTGCCTGTAGCGACGCCAAGTGGGAAAGGGTGATTTTGAGGCTGAAGGCAGCAGGAAAGCCTGCAGCCCCCAGGTGTGTGGGGCTACGCAAGCGGTTCCCAAAGAGCTTTAGAACAAGGCATAGTTTTCCCTGCTGGCTCTTTGGGCGTGGGACCAATCTCCAGACATATGGCCTTTTCTGGGCCTGGCGCGGGGCCAAGTGGGAAAGGGTGGTTTTGAGGCTGAAGGCAGCAGGAAAGCCTGCAGCCCCCAGGTGTGTGGGGCTACGCAAGCGGTTCCCAAAGAGCTTTAGAACAAGGCATAGTTTTCCCTGCTGGCTCTTTGGGCGTGGGACCAGTCTCCAGACATATGGCCATTTTTATGCCTGGCGCGACGCCAAGTGGGAAAGGGTGTTTTTGAGGCTGAAGGCAGCAGGAAAGCCTGCACACCCCAGGTCTGTGGGGCCACGCAAGCCGTTCCCAAAGAGCTTTAGAACAAGGCATAGTTTTCCCTGCTGGCTCTTTGGGAAAGGGACCAGTCTCCAGACATATGGCCATTTTTGTGCCTGGCACGGGGCCAAGTGGGAAAGGGTGGTTTTGAGGCTGAAGGCAGCAGGAAAGCCTGCAGCCCCCAGGTGTGTGGGTCTACGCAAGCGGTTCCCAAAGAGCTTTAGAACAAGGCATAGCTTTCCCTGCTGGCTCTTTGGGCGTGGGACCAACCTCCAGACATATGGCCATTTTTTGGCCTGGCGCGGCGCCAAGTGGGAAAGGGTGGTTTTGAGGCTGAAGGAAGCAGGAAAGCCTGCAGCCCCCAGGTGTTTGGGGCTACGCAAGCGGTTCCCAAAGAGCTTTAGAAGAAGGCATAGTTTTCCCTGCTGGCTCTTTCGGCGTGGGACCAATCTCCAGACATATGGCCATTTTTGTGCCTGGAGCGACGCCAAGTGGGAAAGGGTGGTTTTGAGGCTGAAGGCAGCAGGAAAGCCTGCAGCCCCCAGGTGTGTGGGGCTACGCAAGCGGTTCCCAAAGAGCTTTAGAACAAGGCATAGTTTTCCCTGCTGGCTCTTTGAGCGTGGAACCAGTCTCCAGACATATGGCCATTTTTGGGCCTGGCGCGGGGCCAAGTGGGAAAGGGTGGTTTTAAGGCTGAAGGCAGCAGGAAAGCCTGCAGCCCCCAGGTGTGTGGGGCTACGCAAGCGGTTCCCAAAGAGCTTTAGAACAAGGCATAGTTTTCCCTGCTGACTCTTTCGGCGTGGGACCAATCTCTAGACATATGGCCATTTTTTGGCCTGGCGCGGCGCCAAGTGGGAAAGGGTGGTTTTGAGGCTGAAGGCAGCAGGAAAGCCTGCAGCCCCCAGGTGTGTGGGGCTATGCAAGCGGTTCCCAAAGAGCTTTAGAACAAGGCATAGTTTTCCCTGCTGGCTCTTTGGGCGTGGGACCAATCTCCAGACATATGGCCTTTTCTGGGCCTGGCGCGGGGCCAAGTGGGAAAGGGTGGTTTTGAGGCTGAAGGCAGCATGAAAGCCTGCAGCCCCCAGGTGTTTGGGGCTACGCAAGCGGTTCCCAAAGAGCTTTAGTACAAGGCATAGTTTTCCCTGCTGGCTCTTTCGGCGTGGGACCAGTCTCCAGACATATGGCCATTTTTGTGCCTGTAGCGACGCCAAGTGGGAAAGGGTGATTTTGAGGCTGAAGGCAGCAGGAAAGCCTGCAGCCCCCAGGTGTGTGGGGCTACGCAAGCGGTTCCCAAAGAGCTTTAGAACAAGGCATAGTTTTCCCTGCTGGCTCTTTGGGCGTGGGACCAATCTCCAGACATATGGCCTTTTCTGGGCCTGGCGCGGGGCCAAGTGGGAAAGGGTGGTTTTGAGGCTGAAGGCAGCAGGAAAGCCTGCAGCCCCCAGGTGTGTGGGTCTACGCAAGCGGTTCCCAAAGAGCTTTAGAACAAGGCATAGCTTTCCCTGCTGGCTCTTTGGGCGTGGGACCAACCTCCAGACATATGGCCATTTTTGTGCCTGGCGCGGCGCCAAGTGGGAAAGGGTGGTTTTGAGGCTGAAGGAAGCAGGAAAGCCTGCAGCCCCCAGGTGTTTGGGGCTACGCAAGCGGTTCCCAAAGAGCTTTAGAAGAAGGCATAGTTTTCCCTGCTGGCTCTTTCGGCGTGGGACCAATCTCCAGACATATGGCCATTTTTGTGCCTGGAGCGACGCCAAGTGGGAAAGGGTGATTTTGAGGCTGAAGGCAGCAGGAAAGCCTGCAGCCCCCAGGTGTGTGGGGCCACGCAAGCGGTTCCCAAAGAGCTTTAGAACAAGGCATAGTTTTCCCTGCTGGCTCTTTGAGCGTGGAACCAGTCTCCAGACATATGGCCATTTTTGGGCCTGGCGCGGGGCCAAGTGGGAAAGGGTGGTTTTAAGGCTGAAGGCAGCAGGAAAGCCTGCAGCCCCCAGGTGTGTGGGGCTACGCAAGCGGTTCCCAAAGAGCTTTAGAACAAGGCATAGTTTTCCCTGCTGACTCTTTCGGCGTGGGACCAATCTCTAGACATATGGCCATTTTTTGGCCTGGCACGGCGCCAAGTGGGAAAGGGTGGTTTTGAGGCTGAAGGCAGCAGGAAAGCCTGCAGCCCCCAGGTGTGTGGGGCTATGCAAGCGGTTCCCAAAGAGCTTTAGAACAAGGCATAGTTTTCCCTGCTGGCTCTTTGGGCGTGGGACCAATCTCCAGACATATGGCCTTTTCTGGGCCTGGCGCGGGGCCAAGTGGGAAAGGGTGGTTTTGAGGCTGAAGGCAGCATGAAAGCCTGCAGCCCCCAGGTCTGTGGGGCTACGCAAGCGGTTCCCAAAGAGCTTTAGAACAAGGCATAGTTTTCCCTGCTGGCTCTTTGGGCGTGGGACCAACCTCCAGACATATGGCCATTTTTGTGCCTGGCGTGACGCCATGTGGGAAAGGGTGGTTTCGAGGCTGAAGGTGCCAGAAAAGCCTGCAGCCCCCAGGTGTGTGGGGCTACGCAAGCGGTTCCCAAAGAGCTTTAGAACAAGGCATAGTTTTCCCTGCTGGCTCTTTGGGCGTGGGACCAATCTCCAGACATATGGCCATTTTTATGCCTGGCGCGACGCCAAGTGGGAAAGGGTGTTTTTGAGGCTGAAGGCAGCAGGAAAGTCTGCAGCCCCCAGGTCTGTGGGGCCACGCAAGCGGTTCCCAAAGAGCTTTAGAACAAGGCATAGTTTTCCCTCCTGGCCCTTTGGGAAAGGGACCAGTCTCCAGACATATGGCCATTTTTGTGCCTGGCACGGGGCCAAGTGGGAAAGGGTGGTTTTGAGGCTGAAGGCAGCAGGATAGCCTGCAGCCCGCAGGTCTGTGGGTCTACGCAAGCGGTTCCCAAAGAGCTTTAGAACAAGGCATAGTTTTCCCTGCTGGCTCTTTGGGCGTGGGACCAGTCTCCAGACATATGGCCATTTTTGGGCCTGGCGCGGCGCCAAGTGGGAAAGGGTGGTTTTGAGGCTGAAGGCAGCAGGAAAGCCTGCAGCCCCCAGGTGTGTGGGGCTATGCAAGCGGTTCCCAAAGAGCTTTAGAACAAGGCATAGTTTTCCCTGCTGGCTCTTTGGGCGTGGGACCAACCTCCAGACATATGGCCTTTTCTGGGCCTGGCGCGGGGCCAAGTGGGAAAGGGTGGTTTTGAGGCTGAAAGTGCCAGAAAAGCCTGCAGCCCCCAGGTGTGTGGGGCTACGCAAGCCGTTCCCAAAGAGCTTTAGAACAAGGCATAGTTTTCCCTGCTGGCTCTTTGGGCGTGGGACCAACCTCCAGACATATGGCCTTTTCTGGGCCTGGCGCGGGGCCAAGTGGGAAAGGGTGGTTTTGAGGCTGAAGGCAGCAGGAAAGCCTGCAGCCCCCAGGAGTGTGGGGCTACGCAAGCCGTTCCCAAAGAGCTTTAGAACAAGGCATAGTTTTCCCTGCTGTCTCTTTGGGCGTGGGACCAGTCTCCAGACATATGGCCATTTTTATGCCTGGCGCGACGCCAAGTGGGAAAGGGTGGTTTTGAGGCTGAAGGCAGCAGGAAAGCCTGCACACCCCAGGTGTGTGGGGCTACGCAAGCGGTTCCCAAAGAGCTTTAGAACAAGGCATAGTTTTCCCTGCTGGCTCTTTGGGCGTGGGACCAATCTGCAGCCATATGGCCATTTTTGTGCCTGGCGCGGCGCCAAGTGGGAAAGGGTGGTTTTCAGGCTGAAGGTGCCAGAAAAGCCTGCAGCCCCCAGGTGTGTGGGGCTACGCAAGCGGTTCCCAAAGAGCTTTAGAACAAGGCATAGTTTTCCCTGCTGGCTCTTTGCGCGTGGGACCAATCTCCAGACATATGCCCATTTTTGGGCCTGGCGTGGCGCCATGTGGGAAAGGGTGGTTTTGAGGCTGAAGGAAGCAGGAAAGCCTGCAGCCCCCAGGTGTTTGGGGCTACGCAAGCGGTTCCCAAAGAGCTTTAGAAGAAGGCATAGTTTTCCCTGCTGGCTCTTTCGGCGTGGGACCAATCTCCAGACATATGGCCATTTTTGTGCCTGGAGCGACGCCAAGTGGGAAAGGGTGGTTTTGAGGCTGAAGGCAGCAGGAAAGCCTGCAGCCCCCAGGTGTGTGGGGCTACGCAAGCGGTTCCCAAAGAGCTTTAGAACAAGGCATAGTTTTCCCTGCTGGCTCTTTGAGCGTGGAACCAGTCTCCAGACATATGGCCATTTTTGGGCCTGGCGCGGGGCCAAGTGGGAAAGGGTGGTTTTGAGGCTGAAGGCAGCAGGAAAGCCTGCAGCCCCCAGGTGTGTGGGGCTACGCAAGCGGTTCCCAAAGAGCTTTAGAACAAGGCATAGTTTTCCCTGCTGACTCTTTCGGCGTGGGACCAATCTCTAGACATATGGCCATTTTTTGGCCTGGCGCGGCGCCAAGTGGGAAAGGGTGGTTTTGAGGCTGAAGGCAGCAGGAAAGCCTGCAGCCCCCAGGTGTGTGGGGCTATGCAAGCGGTTCCCAAAGAGCTTTAGAACAAGGCATAGTTTTCCCTGCTGGCTCTTTGGGCGTGGGACCAATCTCCAGACATATGGCCTTTTCTGGGCCTGGCGCGGGGCCAAGTGGGAAAGGGTGGTTTTGAGGCTGAAGGCAGCATGAAAGCCTGCAGCCCCCAGGTGTTTGGGGCTACGCAAGCGGTTCCCAAAGAGCTTTAGTACAAGGCATAGTTTTCCCTGCTGGCTCTTTCGGCGTGGGACCAGTCTCCAGACATATGGCCATTTTTGTGCCTGTAGCGACGCCAAGTGGGAAAGGGTGATTTTGAGGCTGAAGGCAGCAGGAAAGCCTGCAGCCCCCAGGTGTGTGGGGCTACGCAAGCGGTTCCCAAAGAGCTTTAGAACAAGGCATAGTTTTCCCTGCTGGCTCTTTGGGCGTGGGACCAATCTCCAGACATATGGCCTTTTCTGGGCCTGGCGCGGGGCCAAGTGGGAAAGGGTGGTTTTGAGGCTGAAGGCAGCAGGAAAGCCTGCAGCCCCCAGGTGTGTGGGTCTACGCAAGCGGTTCCCAAAGAGCTTTAGAACAAGGCATAGCTTTCCCTGCTGGCTCTTTGGGCGTGGGACCAACCTCCAGACATATGGCCATTTTTGTGCCTGGCGCGGCGCCAAGTGGGAAAGGGTGGTTTTGAGGCTGAAGGAAGCAGGAAAGCCTGCAGCCCCCAGGTGTTTGGGGCTACGCAAGCGGTTCCCAAAGAGCTTTAGAAGAAGGCATAGTTTTCCCTGCTGGCTCTTTCGGCGTGGGACCAATCTCCAGACATATGGCCATTTTTGTGCCTGGAGCGACGCCAAGTGGGAAAGGGTGATTTTGAGGCTGAAGGCAGCAGGAAAGCCTGCAGCCCCCAGGTGTGTGGGGCCACGCAAGCGGTTCCCAAAGAGCTTTAGAACAAGGCATAGTTTTCCCTGCTGGCTCTTTGAGCGTGGAACCAGTCTCCAGACATATGGCCATTTTTGGGCCTGGCGCGGGGCCAAGTGGGAAAGGGTGGTTTTAAGGCTGAAGGCAGCAGGAAAGCCTGCAGCCCCCAGGTGTGTGGGGCTACGCAAGCGGTTCCCAAAGAGCTTTAGAACAAGGCATAGTTTTCCCTGCTGACTCTTTCGGCGTGGGACCAATCTCTAGACATATGGCCATTTTTTGGCCTGGCGCGGCGCCAAGTGGGAAAGGGTGGTTTTGAGGCTGAAGGCAGCAGGAAAGCCTGCAGCCCCCAGGTGTGTGGGGCTATGCAAGCGGTTCCCAAAGAGCTTTAGAACAAGGCATAGTTTTCCCTGCTGGCTCTTTGGGCGTGGGACCAATCTCCAGACATATGGCCTTTTCTGGGCCTGGCGCGGGGCCAAGTGGGAAAGGGTGGTTTTGAGGCTGAAGGCAGCATGAAAGCCTGCAGCCCCCAGGTCTGTGGGGCTACGCAAGCGGTTCCCAAAGAGCTTTAGAACAAGGCATAGTTTTCCCTGCTGGCTCTTTGGGCGTGGGACCAACCTCCAGACATATGGCCATTTTTGTGCCTGGCGTGACGCCATGTGGGAAAGGGTGGTTTCGAGGCTGAAGGTGCCAGAAAAGCCTGCAGCCCCCAGGTGTGTGGGGCTACGCAAGCGGTTCCCAAAGAGCTTTAGAACAAGGCATAGTTTTCCCTGCTGGCTCTTTGGGCGTGGGACCAATCTCCAGACATATGGCCATTTTTATGCCTGGCGCGACGCCAAGTGGGAAAGGGTGTTTTTGAGGCTGAAGGCAGCAGGAAAGTCTGCAGCCCCCAGGTCTGTGGGGCCACGCAAGCGGTTCCCAAAGAGCTTTAGAACAAGGCATAGTTTTCCCTCCTGGCCCTTTGGGAAAGGGACCAGTCTCCAGACATATGGCCATTTTTGTGCCTGGCACGGGGCCAAGTGGGAAAGGGTGGTTTTGAGGCTGAAGGCAGCAGGATAGCCTGCAGCCCGCAGGTCTGTGGGTCTACGCAAGCGGTTCCCAAAGAGCTTTAGAACAAGGCATAGTTTTCCCTGCTGGCTCTTTGGGCGTGGGACCAGTCTCCAGACATATGGCCATTTTTGGGCCTGGCGCGGCGCCAAGTGGGAAAGGGTGGTTTTGAGGCTGAAGGCAGCAGGAAAGCCTGCAGCCCCCAGGTGTGTGGGGCTATGCAAGCGGTTCCCAAAGAGCTTTAGAACAAGGCATAGTTTTCCCTGCTGGCTCTTTGGGCGTGGGACCAACCTCCAGACATATGGCCTTTTCTGGGCCTGGCGCGGGGCCAAGTGGGAAAGGGTGGTTTTGAGGCTGAAAGTGCCAGAAAAGCCTGCAGCCCCCAGGTGTGTGGGGCTACGCAAGCCGTTCCCAAAGAGCTTTAGAACAAGGCATAGTTTTCCCTGCTGGCTCTTTGGGCGTGGGACCAACCTCCAGACATATGGCCTTTTCTGGGCCTGGCGCGGGGCCAAGTGGGAAAGGGTGGTTTTGAGGCTGAAGGCAGCAGGAAAGCCTGCAGCCCCCAGGAGTGTGGGGCTACGCAAGCCGTTCCCAAAGAGCTTTAGAACAAGGCATAGTTTTCCCTGCTGTCTCTTTGGGCGTGGGACCAGTCTCCAGACATATGGCCATTTTTATGCCTGGCGCGACGCCAAGTGGGAAAGGGTGGTTTTGAGGCTGAAGGCAGCAGGAAAGCCTGCACACCCCAGGTCTGTGGGGCCACGCAAGCCGTTCCCAAAGAGCTTTAGAACAAGGCATAGTTTTCCCTCCTGGCTCTTTGGGAAAGGGACCAGTCTCCAGACATATGGCCATTTTTGTGCGTGGCTCGGGGCCAAGTGGGAAAGGGTGGTTTTGAGGCTGAAGGCAGCAGGATAGCCTGCAGCCCCCAGGTCTGTGGGTCTACGCAAGCGGTTCCCAAAGAGCTTTAGAACAAGGCATAGTTTTCCCTGCTGGCTCTTTGGGCGTGGGACCAGTCTCCAGACATATGGCCATTTTTGTGCCTGGCGCGGCGCCAAGTGGGAAAGGGTGGTTTTGAGGCTGAAGGCAGCAGCAAAGCCTGCAGCCCCCAGGTGTTTGGGGCTACGCAAGCGGTTCCCAAAGAGCTTTAGTACAAGGCATAGTTTTCCCTGCTGGCTCTTTGGGCGTGGGACCAACCTCCAGACATATGGCCGTTTTTGTGCCTGGCGCGGGGCCACGTGGGAAATGGAGGTTTTGAGGCTGAAGGCAGCAGGAAAGCCTGCAGCCCCCAGGTGTGTGGGGCTACGCAAGCGGTTCCCAAAGAGCTTTAGAACAAGGCATAGTTTTCCCTGCTGGCTCTTTGGGCGTGGGACCAGTCTCCAGACATATGGCCATTTTTTTGCCTGGCGCGGGGCCAAGTGGGAAAGGGTGGTTTTGAGGCTGAAGGCAGCAGGGAAGCCTGCAGCCCCCAGGTCTGTGGGGCTACGCAAGCCGTTCCCAAAGAGCTTTAGAACAAGGCATAGTTTTCCCTGCTGGCTCTTTGGGCGTGGGACCAATCTCCAGACATATGGCCTTTTCTGGGCCTGGCGCGGGGCCAAGTGGGAAAGGGTGGTTTTGAGGCTGAAGGCAGCAGGAAAGCCTGCAGCCCCCAGGTGTGTGGGTCTACGCAAGCGGTTCCCAAAGAGCTTTAGAACAAGGCATAGCTTTCCCTGCTGGCTCTTTGGGCGTGGGACCAACCTCCAGACATATGGCCATTTTTGTGCCTGGCGCGGCGCCAAGTGGGAAAGGGTGGTTTTGAGGCTGAAGGAAGCAGGAAAGCCTGCAGCCCCCAGGTGTTTGGGGCTACGCAAGCGGTTCCCAAAGAGCTTTAGAAGAAGGCATAGTTTTCCCTGCTGGCTCTTTCGGCGTGGGACCAATCTCCAGACATATGGCCATTTTTGTGCCTGGAGCGACGCGAAGTGGGAAAGGGTGATTTTGAGGCTGAAGGCAGCAGGAAAGCCTGCAGCCCCCAGGTGTGTGGGGCCACGCAAGCGGTTCCCAAAGAGCTTTAGAACAAGGCATAGTTTTCCCTGCTGGCTCTTTGAGCGTGGAACCAGTCTCCAGACATATGGCCATTTTTGGGCCTGGCGCGGGGCCAAGTGGGAAAGGGTGGTTTTAAGGCTGAAGGCAGCAGGAAAGCCTGCAGCCCCCAGGTGTTTGGGGCTACGCAAGCGGTTCCCAAAGAGCTTTAGTACAAGGCATAGTTTTCCCTGCTGGCTCTTTGGGCGTGGGACCAACCTCCAGACATATGGCCGTTTTTGTGCCTGGCGCGGGGCCACGTGGGAAAGGGTGGTTTTGAGGCTGAAAGTGCCAGAAAAGCCTGCAGCCCCCAGGTGTGTGGGGCTACGCAAGCCGTTCCCAAAGAGCTTTAGAACAAGGCATAGTTTTCCCTGCTGGCTCTTTGGGCGTGGGACCAACCTCCAGACATATGGCCTTTTCTGGGCCTGGCGCGGGGCCAAGTGGGAAAGGGTGGTTTTGAGGCTGAAGGCAGCAGGAAAGCCTGCAGCCCCCAGGAGTGTGGGGCTACGCAAGCCGTTCCCAAAGAGCTTTAGAACAAGGCATAGTTTTCCCTGCTGTCTCTTTGGGCGTGGGACCAGTCTCCAGACATATGGCCATTTTTATGCCTGGCGCGACGCCAAGTGGGAAAGGGTGGTTTTGAGGCTGAAGGCAGCAGGAAAGCCTGCACACCCCAGGTCTGTGGGGCCACGCAAGCCGTTCCCAAAGAGCTTTAGAACAAGGCATAGTTTTCCCTCCTGGCTCTTTGGGAAAGGGACCAGTCTCCAGACATATGGCCATTTTTGTGCGTGGCTCGGGGCCAAGTGGGAAAGGGTGGTTTTGAGGCTGAAGGCAGCAGGATAGCCTGCAGCCCCCAGGTCTGTGGGTCTACGCAAGCGGTTCCCAAAGAGCTTTAGAACAAGGCATAGCTTTCCCTGCTGGCTCTTTGGGCGTGGGACCAGTCTCCAGACATATGGCCATTTTTGTGCCTGGCGCGGCGCCAAGTGGGAAAGGGTGGTTTTGAGGCTGAAGGCAGCAGCAAAGCCTGCAGCCCCCAGGTGTTTGGGGCTACGCAAGCGGTTCCCAAAGAGCTTTAGTACAAGGCATAGTTTTCCCTGCTGGCTCTTTGGGCGTGGGACCAACCTCCAGACATATGGCCGTTTTTGTGCCTGGCGCGGGGCCACGTGGGAAATGGAGGTTTTGAGGCTGAAGGCAGCAGGAAAGCCTGCAGCCCCCAGGTGTGTGGGGCTACGCAAGCGGTTCCCAAAGAGCTTTAGAACAAGGCATAGTTTTCCCTGCTGGCTCTTTGGGCGTGGGACCAGTCTCCAGACATATGGCCATTTTTTTGCCTGGCGCGGGGCCAAGTGGGAAAGGGTGGTTTTGAGGCTGAAGGCAGCAGGGAAGCCTGCAGCCCCCAGGTCTGTGGGGCTACGCAAGCCGTTCCCAAAGAGCTTTAGAACAAGGCATATTTTTCCCTGCTGGCTCTTTGGGCGTGGGACCAATCTCCAGACATATGGCCATTTTTGTGCCTGGCGTGACGCCATGTGGGAAAGGGTGGTTTTGAGGCTAAAGGCAGCAGGAAAGCCTGCAGCCCCCAGGTGTGTGGGGCTACGCAAGCCGTTCCCAAAGAGCTTTAGAACAAGGCATATTTTTCCCTGCTGGCTTTTTGGGCGTGGGACCAATCTCCAGACATATGGCTATTTTTGTGCCTGGAGCGGGGCCAAGTGGGAAAGGGAGGTTTTGAGGCTGAAGGCAGCAGGAAAGCCTGCAGCCCCCAGGTGTGTGGGGCTATGCAAGCGGTTCCCAAAGAGCTTTAGAACAAGGCATAGTTTTCCCTGCTGGCTCTTTGGGCGTGGGACCAGTCTCCAGACATATTTCCATTTTTGTGCCTGGCACGGCGCCAAGTGGCAAAGGGTGGTTTTGAGGCTGAAGGCAGCAGGAAAGCCTGCAGCCCCCAGGTGTGTGGGGCTACGCAAGCAGTTCCCAAAGAGCTTTAGAACAAGGCATAGTTTTCCCTGCTGGCTCTTTGGGCGTGGGACCAATCTCCACACATATGGCCTTTTCTGGGCCTGGCGCGGCGCCAAGTGGGAAAGGGTGGTTTTGAGGCTGAAGGCAGCAGGAAAGCCTGCAGCCCCCAGGTGTGTGGGGCTACGCAAGCCGTTCCCAAAGAGCTTTAGAACAAGGCATAGTTTTCCCTGCTGGCTCTTTGGGCGTGGGACCAACCTCCAGACATATGGCCATTTTTATGCCTGGCGTGACGCCATGTGGGAAAGGGTGTTTTTGAGGCTGAAGGCAGCAGGAAAGCCTGCACCCCCCAGGTCTGTGGGGCCACGCAAGCGGTTCCGAAAGAGCTTTAGAACAAGGCATATTTTTCCCTCCTGGCTCTTTGGGAAAGGACCAGTCTCCATACATATGACCATTTTCGTGCCTGGCACGGGGCCAAGTGGGAAAGGGTGGTTTTGAGGCTGAAGGCAGCAGGAAAGCCTGCAGCCCCCAGGTGTGTGGGGCTACGCAAGCCGTTCCCAAAGAGCTTTAGAACAAGGCATAGTTTTCCCTGCTGGCTCTTTGGGCGTGGGACCAGTCTCCAGACATATGGTCATTTTTGTGCCTGGCGCGGGGACAAGTGGGAAAGGGTGGTTTTGAGGCTGAAGGCAGCAGGAAAGCCTGCAGACCCCAGGTGTGTGGGGCTACGCAAGCTGTTCCCATAGAGCTTTAGTACAAGGCATAGTTTTCCCTGCTGGCTCTTTGGGCGTGGGACCAAACTCCAGACATATGGCAGTTTTTGTGCCTGGCGCGGGGCCACGTGGGAAATGGAGGTATTGAGGCTGAAGGCAGCAGGAAAGCCTGCAGCCCCCAGGTGTGTGGGGCTACGCAAGCCGTTCCCAAAGAGCTTTAGAACAAGGCATAGTTTTCCCTGCTGGCTCTTTGGGCGTGGGACCAACCTCCAGACATACGGCCATTTTTGTGCCTGGCGTGACGCCATGTGGGAAAGGGTGGTTTTGAGGCTGAAGGTGCCAGAAAAGCCTGCAGCCCCCAGGTCTGTGGGGCTACGCAAGCGGTTCCCAAAGAGCTTTAGAACAAGGCATAGTTTTCCCTGCTGGCTCTTTGAGCGTGGAACCAGTCTCCAGACATATGGCCATTTTTGGGCCTGGCGCGGGGCCAAGTGGGAAAGGGTGGTTTTGAGGCTGAAGGCAGCAGGAAAGCCTGCAGCCCCCAGGTCTGTGGGGCTACGCAAGCGGTTCCCAAAGAGCTTTAGTACAAGGCATAGTTTTCCCTGCTGGCTCTTTGGGCGTGGGACCAGTCTCCAGACATATGGCCATTTTTGTGCCTGGCGCGGCGCCAAGTGGGAAAGGGTGGTTTTGAGGCTGAAGGCAGCAGGAAAGCCTGCAGCCCCCAGGTGTGTGGGGCTATGCAAGCGGTTCCCAAAGAGCTTTAGAACAAGGCATAGTTTTCCCTGCTGGCTCTTTGGGCGTGGGACCAACCTCCAGACATATGGCCTTTTCTGGGCCTGGCGCGGGGCCAAGTGGGAAAGGGTGGTTTTGAGGCTGAAGGCAGCAGGAAAGCCTGCAGCCCCCAGGTGTGTGGGACTACGCAAGCGGTTCCCAAAGAGCTTTAGAACAAGGCATAGTTTTCCCTGCTGGCTCTTTGGGCGTGGGACCAACCTCCAGACATATGGCCATTTTTATGCCTGGCGCGACGCCAAGTGGGAAAGGGTGGTTTTGAGGCTGAAGGCAGCAGGAAAGCCTGCACACCCCAGGTCTGTGGGGCCACGCAAGCCGTTCCCAAAGAGCTTTAGAACAAGGCATAGTTTTCCCTCCTGGCTCTTTGGGAAAGGGACCAGTCTCCAGACATATGGCCATTTTTGTGCCTGGCTCGGGGCCAAGTGGGAAAGGGTGGTTTTGAGGCTGAAGGCAGCAGGATAGCCTGCAGCCCCCAGGTCTGTGGGTCTACGCAAGCGGTTCCCAAAGAGCTTTAGAACAAGGCATAGCTTTCCCTGCTGGCTCTTTGGGCGTGGGACCAGTCTCCAGACATATGGCCATTTTTGTGCCTGGCGCGGCGCCAAGTGGGAAAGGGTGGTTTTGAGGCTGAAGGCAGCAGCAAAGCCTGCAGCCCCCAGGTGTTTGGGGCTACGCAAGCGGTTCCCAAAGAGCTTTAGTACAAGGCATAGTTTTCCCTGCTGGCTCTTTCGGCGTGGGACCAATCTCCAGACATATGGCCATTTTTGTGCCTGTAGCGACGCCAAGTGGGAAAGGGTGATTTTGAGGCTGAAGGCAGCAGGAAAGCCTGCAGCCCCCAGGTGTGTGGGGCTACGCAAGCGGTTCCCAAAGAGCTTTAGAACAAGGCATAGTTTTCCCTGCTGGCTCTTTGGGCGTGGGACCAATCTCCAGACATATGGCCTTTTCTGGGCCTGGCGCGGGGCCAAGTGGGAAAGGGTGGTTTTGAGGCTGAAGGCAGCAGGAAAGCCTGCAGCCCCCAGGTGTGTGGGGCTACGCAAGCGGTTCCCAAAGAGCTTTAGAACAAGGCATAGTTTTCCCTGCTGGCTCTTTGGGCGTGGGACCAACCTCCAGACATATGGCCATTTTTGTGCCTGGCGTGACGCCATGTGGGAAAGGGTGGTTTTGAGGCTGAAGGTGCCAGAAAAGCCTGCAGCCCCCAGGTCTGTGGGGCTACGCAAGCGGTTCCCAAAGAGCTTTAGAACAATGCATAGTTTTCCCTGCTGGCTCTTTGGGCGTGGGACCAGTCTCCAGACATATGGCCATTTTTATGCCTGGCGCGACGCCAAGTGGGAAAGGGTGTTTTTGAGGCTGAAGGCAGCAGGAAAGCCTGCACACCCCAGGTCTGTGGGGCCACGCAAGCCGTTCCCAAAGAGCTTTAGAACAAGGCATAGTTTTCCCTCCTGGCTCTTTGGGAAAGGGACCAACCTCCAGACATATGGCCATTTTTGTGCCTGGCGCGGCGCCAAGTGGGAAAGGGTGGTTTTGAGGCTGAAGGCAGCAGGAAAGCCTGCAGCCCCCAGGTGTGTGGGGCTACGCAAGCGGTTCCCAAAGAGCTTTAGAAGAAGGCATAGTTTTCCCTGCTGGCTCTTTCGGCGTGGGACCAATCTCCAGACATATGGCCATTTTTGTGCCTGGAGCGACGCCAAGTGGGAAAGGGTGATTTTGAGGCTGAAGGCAGCAGGAAAGCCTGCAGCCCCCAGGTGTGTGGGGCTACGCAAGCGGTTCCCAAAGAGCTTTAGAACAAGGCATAGTTTTCCCTGCTGGCTCTTTGAGCGTGGAACCAGTCTCCAGAAATATGGCCATTTTTGGGCCTGGCGCGGGGCCAAGTGGGAAAGGGTGGTTTTAAGGCTGAAGGCAGCAGGAAAGCCTGCAGCCCCCAGGTGTGTGGGGCTACGCAAGCGGTTCCCAAAGAGCTTTAGAACAAGGCATAGTTTTCCCTGCTGACTCTTTCGGCGTGGGACCAATCTCTAGACATATGGCCATTTTTTGGCCTGGCGCGGCGCCAAGTGGGAAAGGGTGGTTTTGAGGCTGAAGGCAGCAGGAAAGCCTGCAGCCCCCAGGTGTGTGGGGCTATGCAAGCGGTTCCCAAAGAGCTTTAGAACAAGGCATAGTTTTCCCTGCTGGCTCTTTGGGCGTGGGACCAATCTCCAGACATATGGCCTTTTCTGGGCCTGGCGCGGGGCCAAGTGGGAAAGGGTGGTTTTGAGGCTGAAGGCAGCATGAAAGCCTGCAGCCCCCAGGTCTGTGGGGCTACGCAAGCGGTTCCCAAAGAGCTTTAGAACACGGCATAGTTTTCCCTGCTGGCTCTTTGGGCGTGGGACCAACCTCCAGACATATGGCCATTTTTGTGCCTGGCGTGACGCCATGTGGGAAAGGGTGGTTTTGAGGCTGAAGGTGCCAGAAAAGCCTGCAGCCCGCAGGTCTGTGGGGCTACGCAAGCGGTTCCCAAAGAGCTTTAGAACAAGGCATAGTTTTCCCTGCTGGCTCTTTGGGCGTGGGACCAATCTCCAGACATATGGCCATTTTTATGCCTGGCGCGACGCCAAGTGGGAAAGGGTGTTTTTGAGGCTGAAGGCAGCAGGAAAGTCTGCAGCCCCCAGGTCTGTGGGGCCACGCAAGCGGTTCCCAAAGAGCTTTAGAACAAGGCATAGTTTTCCCTCCTGGCCCTTTGGGAAAGGGACCAGTCTCCAGACATATGGCCATTTTTGTGCCTGGCACGGGGCCAAGTGGGAAAGGGTGGTTTTGAGGCTGAAGGCAGCAGGATAGCCTGCAGCCCGCAGGTCTGTGGGTCTACGCAAGCGGTTCCCAAAGAGCTTTAGAACAAGGCATAGCTTTCCCTGCTGGCTCTTTGGGCGTGGGACCAGTCTCCAGACATATGGCCATTTTTGTGCCTGGCGCGGCGCCAAGTGGGAAAGGGTGGTTTTGAGGCTGAAGGCAGCAGCAAATCCTGCAGCCCCCAGGTGTGTGGGGCTACGCAAGCGGTTCCCAAACACCTTTAGAACAAGGCATAGTTTTCCCTGCTGGCTCTTTGGGCGTAGGACCAATCTCCAGACATATGGCCATTTTTGTGCCTGGAGCGACGCCAAGTGGGAAAGGGTGGTTTTGAGGCTGAAGGCAGCAGGAAAGCCTGCAGCCCCCACGTGTGTGGGGCTACGCAAGCGGTTCCCAAAGAGCTTTAGAACAAGGCATAGTTTTCCCTGCTGGCTCTTTGGGCGTGGGACCAATCTCCAGCCATATGGCCATTTTTGTGCCTGGCACGGGGCCAAGTGGGAAAGGGTGGTTTTGAGGCTGAAGGCAGCAGGAAATCCTGCAGCCCCCAGGTCTGTGGGGCTACGCAAGCGGTTCCCAAAGAGCTTTAGAACAAGGCATAGTTTTCCCTGCTGGCTCTTTGGGCGTGGGACCAACCTCCAGACATATGGCCATGTTTGTGCCTGGCGTGACGCCATGTGGGAAAGGGTGGTTTTGAGGCTGAAAGTGCCAGAAAAGCCTGCAGCCCCCAGGTGTGTGGGGCTACGCAAGCGGTTCCCAAAGAGCTTTAGAACAAGGCATAGTTTTCCCTGCTGGCTCTTTGGGCGTGGGACCAACCTCCAGACATATGGCCATTTTTATGCCTGGCGTGACGCCATGTGGGAAAGGGTGGTTTTGAGGCTGAAGGCAGCAGGAAAGCTTGCAGCCCCCAGGTGTGTGCGGCTACGCAAGCGGTTCCCAAAGAGCTTTAGAACAAGGCATAGTTTTCCCTGCTGGCTCTTTGGATGTGGGACCAACCTCCAGACAAATGGCCATTTTTGGGCCTGGCGCGGGGCCAAGTGGGAAAGGGTGGTTTTGAGGCTGAAGGCAGCAGGAAAGCCTGCAGCCCCCAGGTGTGTGGGGCTACGCAAGCGGTTCCCAAAGAGCTTTAGAACAAGGCATAGTTTTCCCTGCTGGCTTTTTGGGCGTGTGACCAATCTCCAGACATATAGCCATTTTTGTGCCTGGCGTGTCGGCATGTATGAAAGGGTGCTTTTGAGGCTTAAGGCAGCAGGAAAGCCTGCAGCCCGCAGGTCTGTGGGGCTACGCAAGCCGTTCCCAAAGAGCTTTAGAACAAGGCATAGTTTTCCCTGCTGGCTCTTTGGGCGTGGGACCAATCTCCAGACATATGGCCATTTTTGTGCCTGGCGCGGCGCCATGTGGGAAAGGGTGGTTTTGAGGCTGAAGGTGCCAGAAAAGCCTGCAGCCCGCAGGTCTGTGGGGCTACGCAAGCGGTTCCCAAAGAGCTTTAGAACAAGGCATAGTTTTCCCTGCTGGCTCTTTGGGCATGGGACCAATCTCCAGACATATGGCCATTTTTATGCCTGGCGCGACGCCAAGTGGGAAAGGGTGGTTTTGAGGCTGAAGGCAGCACGAAAGCCTGCACACCCCAGGTCTGTGGGGACACGCAAGCGGTTCCCAAAGAGCTTTAGAACAAGGCATAGTTTTCCCTGCTGGCTCTTTGGGAAAGGGACCAGTCTCCAGACATATGGCCATTTTTGGGCCTGGGACGGGGCCAAGTGGGAAAGGGTGGTTTTGAGGCTGAAGGCAGCAGGATAGCCTGCAGCCCGCAGGTCTGTGGGTCTACGCAAGCGGTTCCCAAAGAGCTTTAGAACAAGGCATAGTTTTCCCTGCTGGCTCTTTGGGCGTGGGACCAGTCTCCAGACATATGGCCATTTTTGTGCCTGGCGTGACGCCATGTGGGAAAGGGTGGTTTTGAGGCTGAAGGTGCCAGAAAAGCCTGCAGCCCCCAGGTCTGTGGGGCTACGCAAGCGGTTCCCAAAGTGCTTTAGAACAAGGCATAGTTTTCCCTGCTGGCTCTTTGAGCGTGGAACCAGTCTCCAGACATATGGCCATTTTTGGGCCTGGCGCGGCGCCAAGTGGGAAAGGGTGGTTTTGAGGCTGAAGGCAGCAGGAAAGCCTGCAGCCCCCAGGTGTGTGGGGCTACACAAGCGGTTCCCAAAGAGCTTTAGAACAAGGCATAGTTTTCCCTGCTGGCTCTTTGGGCGTGGGACCAATCTCTAGACATATGGCCATTTTTGGGCCTGGCACGGCGCCATGTGGGAAAGGGTTGTCTTGAGGCTGAAGAGAGCAGGAAATCCTGCAGCCCCCAGGTGTGTGGGGCTATGCAAGCGGTTCCCAAAGAGCTTTAGAACAAGGCATAGTTTTCCCTGCTGGCTCTTTGGGCGTAGGACCAATCTCCAGACATATGGCCATTTTTGTGCCTGGAGCGACGTCAAGTGGGAAAGGGTGGTTTTGAGGCTGAAGGCAGCAGGAAAGCCTGCAGCCCCCACGTGTGTGGGGCTACGCAAGCGGTTCCCAAAGAGCTTTAGAACAAGGCATAGTTTTCCCTGCTGGCTCTTTGGGCGTGGGACCAATCTCCAGCCATATGGCCATTTTTGTGCCTGGCACGGGGCCAAGTGGGAAAGGGTGGTTTTGAGGCTGAAGGCAGCAGGAAATCCTGCAGCCCCCAGGTCTGTGGGGCTACGCAAGCGGTTCCCAAAGAGCTTTAGAACAAGGCATAGTTTTCCCTGCTGGCTCTTTGGGCGTGGGACCAACCTCCAGACATATGGCCATGTTTGTGCCTGGCGTGACGCCATGTGGGAAAGGGTGGTTTTGAGGCTGAAAGTGCCAGAAAAGCCTGCAGCCCCCAGGTGTGTGGGGCTACGCAAGCGGTTCCCAAAGAGCTTTAGAACAAGGCATAGTTTTCCCTGCTGGCTCTTTGGGCGTGGGACCAACCTCCAGACATATGGCCATTTTTATGCCTGGCGTGACGCCATGTGGGAAAGGGTGGTTTTGAGGCTGAAGGCAGCAGGAAAGCTTGCAGCCCCCAGGTGTGTGCGGCTACGCAAGCGGTTCCCAAAGAGCTTTAGAACAAGGCATAGTTTTCCCTGCTGGCTCTTTGGATGTGGGACCAACCTCCAGACAAATGGCCATTTTTGGGCCTGGCGCGGGGCCAAGTGGGAAAGGGTGGTTTTGAGGCTGAAGGCAGCAGGAAAGCCTGCAGCCCCCAGGTGTGTGGGGCTACGCAAGCGGTTCCCAAAGAGCTTTAGAACAAGGCATAGTTTTCCCTGCTGGCTTTTTGGGCGTGTGACCAATCTCCAGACATATAGCCATTTTTGTGCCTGGCGTGTCGGCATGTATGAAAGGGTGCTTTTGAGGCTTAAGGCAGCAGGAAAGCCTGCAGCCCGCAGGTCTGTGGGGCTACGCAAGCCGTTCCCAAAGAGCTTTAGAACAAGGCATATTTTTCCCTGCTGGCTCTTTGGGAGTGGGACCAATCTCCAGACATATGGCCATTTTTGTGCCTGGCGCGGCGCCATGTGGGAAGGGTGGTTTTGAGGCTGAAGGTGCCAGAAAAGCCTGCAGCCCGCAGGTCTGTGGGGCTACGCAAGCGGTTCCCAAAGAGCTTTAGAACAAGGCATAGTTTTCCCTGCTGGCTCTTTGGGCATGGGACCAATCTCCAGACATATGGCCATTTTTATGCCTGGCGCGACGCCAAGTGGGAAAGGGTGGTTTTGAGGCTGAAGGCAGCACGAAAGCCTGCACACCCCAGGTCTGTGGGGACACGCAAGCGGTTCCCAAAGAGCTTTAGAACAAGGCATAGTTTTCCCTGCTGGCTCTTTGGGAAAGGGACCAGTCTCCAGACATATGGCCATTTTTGGGCCTGGGACGGGGCCAAGTGGGAAAGGGTGGTTTTGAGGCTGAAGGCAGCAGGATAGCCTGCAGCCCGCAGGTCTGTGGGTCTACGCAAGCGGTTCCCAAAGAGCTTTAGAACAAGGCATAGTTTTCCCTGCTGGCTCTTTGGGCGTGGGACCAGTCTCCAGACATATGGCCATTTTTGTGCCTGGCGTGACGCCATGTGGGAAAGGGTGGTTTTGAGGCTGAAGGTGCCAGAAAAGCCTGCAGCCCCCAGGTCTGTGGGGCTACGCAAGCGGTTCCCAAAGAGCTTTAGAACAAGGCATAGTTTTCCCTGCTGGCTCTTTGAGCGTGGAACCAGTCTCCAGACATATGGCCATTTTTGGGCCTGGCGCGGCGCCAAGTGGGAAAGGGTGGTTTTGAGGCTGAAGGCAGCAGGAAAGCCTGCAGCCCCCAGGTCTGTGGGGCTACACAAGCGGTTCCCAAAGAGCTTTAGAACAAGGCATAGTTTTCCCTGCTGGCTCTTTGGGCGTGGGACCAATCTCTAGACATATGGCCATTTTTGGGCCTGGCACGGCGCCATGTGGGAAAGGGTTGTTTTGAGGCTGAAGAGAGCAGGAAATCCTGCAGCCCCCAGGTGTGTGGGGCTATGCAAGCGGTTCCCAAAGAGCTTTAGAACAAGGCATAGTTTTCCCTGCTGGCTCTTTGGGCGTAGGACCAATCTCCAGACATATGGCCATTTTTGTGCCTGGCGTGTCGGCATGTATGAAAGGTGCTTTTGAGGCTGAAGGCAGCAGGAAAGCCTGCAGCCCCCAGGTGTGTGGGGCTACGCAAGCGGTTCCCAAAGAGCTTTAGAACAAGGCATAGTTTTCCCTGCTGGCTCTTTGGGCGTGGGACCAATCTCCAGACATCTGGCCATTTTTGTGCCTGGCGTGACGCCATGTGGGAAAGAGTGGTTTTGAGGCTGAAGGTGCCAGAAAAGCCTGCAGCCCCCAGGCCTGTGGGGCTACGCAAGCGGTTCCCAAAGAGCTTTAGAACAAGGCATAGTTTTCCCTGCTGGCTCTTTGGGCGTGGAACCAATCTCCAGACGTATGGCCATTTTTATGCCTCTAGCGACGCCAAGTGGGAAAGGGTGGTTTTGAGGCTGAAGGCAGCAGGAAAGCCTGCAGCCCCCAGGTGTGTGGGGCTACGCAAGCGGTTCCCAAAGAGCTTTAGAACAAGGCATAGTTTTCCCTGCTGGCTCTTTGGGCGTGGGACCAGTCTCCAGACATATGGCCATTTTTGGGCCTGGCGCGGCGCCAAGTGGGAAAGGGTGGTTTTGAGGCTGAAGGCAGCAGGAAAGCCTGCAGCCCCCAGGTGTGTGGGGCTACGCAAGCGGTTCCCAAAGAGCTTTAGAACAAGGCATAGTTTTCCCTGCTGGCTCTTTGGGCGTGGGACCAACCTCCAGACATATGGCCATTTTTGTGCCTGGCACGACGCCAAGTGGGAAAGGGTGGTTTTGAGGCTGAAGGCAGCAGGAAAGCCTGCAGCCCCCAGGTGTGTGGGGCTACGCAAGCGGTTCCCAAAGAGCTTTACAACAAGGCATAATTTTCCCTGCTGGCTCTTGGGCGTGGGACCAGTCTCCAGACATATGGCCATTTTTGGGCCTGGCGCGGCACCAAGTGGGATAGGGTGGTTTTGAGGCTGAAGGTAGCAGGAAAGCCTGCAGCCCCCAGGTGTGTGGGGCTACGCAAGCGGTTCCCAAAGAGCTTTAGAACAAGGCATAGTTTTCCCTGCTGGCTCTTTGGGCGTGGGACCAATCTCCAGACATATGGCCATTTATGTGCCTGGCGTGACGGCATGTGGGAAAGGGTGGTTTTGAGGCTGAAGGCGCCAGAAAAGCCTGCAACCCCCAGGTGTGTGGGGCTACGCAAGCGGTTCCCAAAGAGCTTTAGAACAAGGCATAGTTTTCCCTGCTGGCTCTTTGAGCATGGAACCAGTCTCCAGACATATGGCCATTTTTGGGTCTGACGCGGCGCCAAGTGGGAAAGGGTCGTTTTGAGGCTGAAGAGAGTAGGAAATCCTGCAGCCCCCAGGTGTGTGGGGCTATGCAAGCGTTTCCAAAAGAGCTTTAGAACAAGGCATAGTTTTCCCTGCTGGCTCTTTGGGCGTGGGACCAATCTCCAGACATATGGCCATTTTTGTGCCTGGCGTGTCGGCATGTATGAAAGGGTGGTTTTGAGGCTGAAGGCAGCAGGAAAGCCTGCAGCCCGCAGGTCTGTGGGGCTACGCAAGCTGTTCCCAAAGAGCTTTAGAACAAGGCATATTTTTCCCTGCTGGCTCTTTGGGCGTGGGACCAATCTCCAGACATATGGCCATTTTTGTGCCTGGCGTGACGCCATGTGGGAAAGGGTGGTTTTGAGGCTGAAGGTGCCAGAAAAGCCTGCAGCCCCCAGGTGTGTGGGGCTACGCAAGCGGTTCCCAAAGAGCTTTAGAACAAGGCATAGTTTTACCTGCTGGCTCTTTGGGCGTGGGACCAATCTCCAGACATAAGGCCATTTTTATGCCTGGCGCGACGCCAATTGGGGAAGGGTTTTTTTGAGGCTGAAGGCAGCAGGAAAGCCTGCAGCCCCCAGGTGTGTGGGGCCACGCAAGCGGTTCCCAAAGAGCTTTAGAACAAGGCATAGTTTTCCCTGCTGGCTCTTTGGGCGTGGGACCAGTCTCCAGACATATGGCCATTTTTGTGCCTGGCGTGACGCCATGTGGGAAAGGGTTGTTTTGAGGCTGAAGGCAGCAGGAAAGCCTGCAGCCCCCAGGTGTGTGGGGCTACGCAAGCGGTTCCCAAAGAGCTTTAGAACAAGGCATAGTTTTCCGTGCTGGCTCTTGGGCGTGGGACCAGTCTCCAGACATATGGCCATTTTTGGGCCTGGCGCGGGGCCAAGTGGGAAAGGGTGGTTTTGAGGCTGAAGGCAGCAGGAAAGCCTGCACCCCCCAGGTGTGTGGGGCCACGCAAGCGGTTCCCAAAGAGCTTTACAACAAGGCATAGTTTTCCCTGCTGGCTCTGTGGCGTGGGACCAGTCTCCAGACATATGGCCATTTTTGTGCCTGGCGCGGGGCCAAGAGGGAAAGGGTGGTTTTGAGGCTGAAGGCAGCAGGAAAGCCTGCAGCCCCCAGGTGTGTGGGGCTATGCAAGCGGTTCCCAAAGAGCTTTAGAATAAGGCATCGTTTTCCCTGCTGGCTCTTTGGGCGTGGAACCAACCTCCAGACATATGGCCATTTTTGGGCCTGGCGCGGCGCCAAGTGGGAAAGGATGGTTTTGAGGCTGAAGGCAGCAGGAAAGCCTGCAGCCCCCAGGTGTGTGGGGCTACGCAAGCGGTTCCCAAAGAGCTTTAGAACAAGGCATAGTTTTCCCTGCTGGCTCTTTGGGCGTGGGACCAATCTCCAGACATATGGCCGTTTCTGGGCCTGGCGTGACGGCATGTGGGAAAGGGTGGTTTTGAGGCTGAAGGTGCAGAAAAGCCTGCAGCCCCCAGGTCTGTGGGGCTACGCAAGCGGATCCCAAAGAGCTTTGGAACAAGGCATAGTTTTCCCTGCTGGCTCTTTGAGCGTGGAACCAGTCTCCAGACATATGGCCATTTTTGGGCCTGGCGCGGCGCCAAGTGGGATAGGGTGGTTTTGAGGCTGAAGGCAGCAGGAAAGCCTGCAGCCCCCAGGTGTGTGGGGCTATGCAAGCGGTTCCCAAAGAGCTTTAGAACAAGGCATAGTTTTCCCTGCTGGCTCTTTGGGCATGGGACCAATCTCCAGAAATATGGCCATTTTTATGCCTGGCGCGACGCCAATTGGGGAAGGGTGTTTTTGAGGCTGAAGGCAGCAGGAAAGCCTGCAGCCCCCAGGTGTGTGGGGCCACGCAAGCGGTTCCCAAAGAGCTTTAGAACAAGGCATAGTTTTCCCTCCTGGCTCTTTGGGAAAGGCACCAGTCTCCAGACATATGGCCATTTTTGTGCCTGGCACGGGGTCAAGTGGGAAAGGGTGGTTTTGAGGCTGAAGGCAGCAGGAAAGCCTGCAGCCCCCAGGTGTGTGGGGCTACACAAGCGGTTCCCAAAGAGCTTTAGTACAAGGCATAGTTTTCCCTGCTGTCTCTTTGGGCGTGAAACCAATCTCCAGACATATGGCCATTTTCGTGCCTGGAGCGGGGCCAAGTGGGAAAGGGAGGTTTTGAGGCTGAAGGCAGCAGGAAAGCCTGCAGCCCCCAGGTCTGTGGGGCCACGCAAGCGGTTCCCAAAGAGCTTTAGAACAAGGCATAATTTTCCCTGCTGGCTCTTTGGGCGTGGGACCAGTCTCCAGACATATGGCCATTTTTGTGCCTGGCGCGGGGCCAAGTGGGAAAGGGTTGTTTTGAGGCTGAAGGCAGCAGGAAAGCCTGCAGCCCCCAGGTCTGTGGGGCTACGCAAGCGGTTCCCAAAGAGCTTTAGAACAAGGCATAGTTTTCCCTGCTGGCTCTTTGGGAAAGGCACCAGTGTCCAGACATATGGCCATTTTTGTGCCTGGCACGGGGCCAAGTGGGAAAGGGTGGTTTTGAGGTTGAAGGCAGCAGGAAAGCCTGCAGCCCCCAGGTGTGTGGGGCTATGCAAGCGGTTCCCAAAGAGCTTTAGAATAAGGCATCGTTTTCCCTGCTGGGTCTTTGGGCGTGGAACCAACCTCCAGATATATGGCCATTTTTGGGCCTGGCGCGGCGCCAAGTGGGAAAGGATGGTTTTGAGGCTGAAGGCAGCAGGAAAGCCTGCAGCCCCCAGGTGTGTGGGGCTACGCAAGCGGTTCCCAAAGAGCTTTAGAACAAGGCATAGTTTTCCCTGCTGGCTCTTTGGGCGTGGGACCAATCTCCAGACATATGGCCGTTTCTGGGCCTGGCGTGACGGCATGTGGGAAAGGGTGGTTTTGAGGCTGAAGGTGCAGAAAAGCCTGCAGCCCCCAGGTGTGTGGGGCTACGCAAGCGGTTGCCAAAGAGCTTTGGAACAAGGCATAGTTTTCCCTGCTGGCTCTTTGAGCGTGGAACCAATCTCCAGACATATGGCCATTTTTGGGCCTGGCGCGGCGCCAAGTGGGATAGGGTGGTTTTGAGGCTGAAGGCAGCAGGAAAGCCTGCAGCCCCCAGGTCTGTGGGGCTATGCAAGCGGTTCCCAAAGAGCTTTAGAACAAGGCATAGTTTTCCCTGCTGGCTCTTTGGGCATGGGACCAATCTCCAGACATATGGCCATTTTTGTGCCTGGCGCGACGCCAATTGGGGAAGGGTGTTTTTGAGGCTGAAGGCAGCAGGAAAGCCTGTAGCCCCCAGGTCTGTGGGGCCACGCAAGCGGTTCCCAAAGAGCTTTAGAACAAGGCATAGTTTTCCCTCCTGGCTCTTTGGGAAAGGCACCAGTCTCCAGGCATATGGCCATTTTTGTGCCTTGCACGGGGTCAAGTGGGAAAGGGTGGTTTTGAGGCTGAAGGCAGCAGGAAAGCCTGCAGCCCCCAGGTGTGTGGGGCTACGCAAGCGGTTCCCAAAGAGCTTTAGTACAAGGCATAGTTTTCCCTGCTGTCTCTTTGGGCGTGGGACCAATCTCCAGACATATGGCCATTTTCGTGCCTGGAGCGGGGCCAAGTGGGAAAGGGAGGTTTTGAGGCTGAAGGCAGCAGGAAAGCCTGCAGCCCCCAGGTCTGTGGGGCCACGCAAGCGGTTCCCAAAGAGCTTTAGAACAAGGCATAGTTTTCCCTGCTGGCTCTTTGGGCGTGGGACCAGTCTCCAGACATATGGCCATTTTTGTGCCTGGCGCGGGGCCAAGTGGGAAAGGGTTGTTTTGAGGCTGAAGGCAGCAGGAAAGCCTGCAGCCCCCAGGTGTGTGGGGCTACGCAAGCGGTTCCCAAAGAGCTTTAGAACAAGGCATAGTTTTCCCTGCTGGCTCTTTGGGCGTGGGACCAATCTCCAGACATATGGCCTTTTCTGGGACTGGCGCGGCGCCAAGTGGGAAAGGGTGGTTTTGAGGCTGAAGGCAGCAGGAAAGCCTGCAGCCCCCAGGTGTGTGGGGCTACGCAAGCGGTTCCCAAAGAGCTTTAGAACAAGGCATAGTTTTCCCTGCTGGCTCTTTGGGCGTGGGACCAATCTCCAGACATATGGCCATTTTTGGGCCTGGCGTGACGCCATGTGGGAAAGGGTGGTTTTGAGGCTGAAGGTGCCAGAAGAGCCTGCAGCCCCCAGGTATATGGGGCTATGCAAGCGGTTCCCAAAGAGCTTTAGAACAAGGCATAGTTTTCCCTGCTGGCTCTTTGGGCGTGGGACCAATCTCCAGATATATGGCCATTTTTGGGCCTGGCGTGACGCCATGTGGGAAAGGGTGGTTTTGAGGCTGAAGGCAGCAGGAAAGCCTGCAGCCCCCAGGTGTGTGGGGCTATGCAAGCGGTTCCCAAAGAGCTTTAGAACAAGGCATAGTTTTCCCTGCTGGCTCTTTGGGCGTGGGACCAATCTCCAGATATATGGCCATTTTTGGGCCTGGCGCGACGCCATGTGGGAAAGGGTGGTTTTGAGGCTGAAGGCAGCAGGAAAGCCTGCAGCCCCCAGGTGTGTGGGGCTATGCAAGCGGTTCCCAAAGAGCTTTAGAACAAGGCATAGTTTTCCCTGCTGGCTCTTTGGGCGTGGGACCAATCTCCAGACATATGGCCATTTTTGTGCTCGGCGTGAAGCCATGTGGGAAAGGGTGGTTTTCAGGCTGAAGGTGCCAGAAAAGCCTGCAGCCCCCAGGTGTGTGGGGCTACGCAAGCGGTTCCCAAAGAGCTTTACAACAAGGCATATCTTTCCCTGCTGGCTCTTTGGGCGTGGGACCAGTCTCCAGACATATGGCCATTTTTGGGCCTGGCGCGGCACTAAGTGGGAAAGGGTGGTTTTGAGGCTGAAGGCAGCAGGAAAGCCTGCAGCCCCCAGGTCTGTGGGGCTACGCAAGCGGTTCCCAAAGAGCTTTAGAACAAGGCATAGTTTTCCCTGCTGGCTCTTTGGGCGTGGGACCAATCTCCAGACATATGGCCATTTTTGAGCCTGGCGTGACGGCATGTGGGAAAGGGTGGTTTTGAGGCTGAAGGCAGCAGGAAAGCCTGCAGCCCGCAGGTGTGCGGGGCCACGCAAGCGGTTCCCAAAGAGCTTTAGAACAAGGCATAGTTTTCCCTGCTGGCTCTTTGGGCGTGGAACCAATATCCAGACATATGGCCATTTTTGTGCCTGGCGTGACGCCATGTGGGAAAGGGTGGTTTTGAGGCTGCAGGTGCCAGAAAAGCCTGCAGCCCCCAGGTGTGTGGGGCTACGCAAGCGGTTCCCAAAGAGCTTTACAACAAGGCATATTTTTCCCTGCTGGCTCTTTGAGCGTGGGACCAGTCTCCAGACATATGGCCATTTTTGGGCCTGGCACGGCACCAAGTGGGAAAGGGTGGTTTTGAGGCTGAAGGCAGCAGGAAAGCCTGCACACCCCAGGTGTGTGGGGCTATGCAAGCGGTTCCCAAAGAGCTTTAGTACAAGGCATAGTTTTCCCTGCTGGCTCTTTGGGCGTGGGACCAGTCTCCAGACATATGGCCATTTTTGTGCCTGGCATGACGGCATGTGGGAAAGGGTGCTTTTGAGGCTGAAGGCAGCAGGAAAGCCTGCAACCCGCAGGTCTGTGGGGCTACGCAAGCGGTTCCCAAAGAGCTTTAGAACAAGGCATAGTTTTCTCTGCTGGCTCTTTGGGCGTGGGACCAGTCTCCAGACATATGGCCATTTTTGTGCCTGGCGCGGGGCCAAGTGGGAAAGGGTGGTTTTGAGGCTGAAGGTGCCAGAAAAGCCTGCAGCCCCCAGGTGTGTGGGGCTACGGAAGCGGTTCCCAAAGAGCTTTAGTACAAGGCATAGTTTTCCCTGCTGGCTCTTTGGGAAAGGGACCAGTCTCCAGACATATGGCCATTTTTGTGCCTGGAGCGGGACCAAGTGGGAAAGGGAGGTTTTGAGGCTGAAGGCAGCAGGAAAGCATGCAGCCCCCAGGTGTGTGGGGCTACGCAAGCGGTTCCCAAAGAGCTTTAGAACAAGGCATAGTTTTCCCTGCTGGCTCTTTGGGAAAGGGACCAGTCTCCAGACATATGGCCATTTTTGGGCCTGGCGCGGGGCCAAGTGGGAAAGGGTGGTTTTGAGGCTGAAGGCAGCAGGAAAGCCTGCAGCCCCCAGGTCTGTGGGGCTACGCAAGCGGTTCCCAAAGAGCTTTAGAACAAGGCATAGCTTTCCCTGCTGGCTCTTTGGGCGTGAGACCAATCTCTAAACATATGGCCATTTTTGGGCCTGGCGCGGCGCCAAGTGGGAAAGGGTTGTTTTGAGGCTGAAGAGAGCAGGAAAGCCTGCAGCCCCCAGGTATGTGGGGCTATGCAGGCGGTTCCCAAAGAGCTTTAGAACAAGGCATAGTTTTCCCTGCTGGCTCATTGGGCGTGGGACCAATCTCCAGACATATGGCCATTTTTTGGGCCTGGCGCGGCGCCAAGTGGGAAAGGGTGGTTTTGAGGATGAAGGCAGCAGGAAAGCCTGCAGCCCCCAGGTGTGTGGGGCTACGCAAGCGGTTCCCAAAGAGCTTTAGAACAAGGCATAGTTTTCCCTGCTGGCTCTTGGGCGTGGGACCAGTCTCCAGACATATGGCCATTTTTGGGCCTGGCGCGGCGCCAAGTTGGAAAGGGTGGTTTTGAGGCTGAAGGCAGCAGGAAAGCCTGCAGCCCCCAGGTATGTGGGGCTATGCAAGCGGTTCCCAAAGAGCTTTAGAACAAGGCATAGTTTTCCCTGCTGGCTCTTTGGGCGTGGGACCAATCTCCAGACATATGGCCATTTTTGTGCTCGGCGTGAAGCCATGTGGGAAAGGGTGGTTTTGAGGCTGAAGGTGCCAGAAAAGCCTGCAGCCCCCAGGTCTGTGGGGCTACGCAAGCGGTTCCCAAAGAGCTTTAGTACAAGGCATAGTTTTCCCTGCTGGCTCTTTGGGCGTGGGACCAATCTCCAGACATATGGCCATTTTTGTGCCTGGCGCGACGCCAAGTGGGAAAGGGTGGTTTTGAGGCTGAAGGCAGCAGGAAAGCCTGCAGCCCCCAGGTGTGTGGGGCCACGCAAGCGGTTCCCAAAGAGCTTTAGAACAAGGCATAGTTTTCCCTGCTGGCTCTTTGGGAAAGGGACCAGTCTCCAGACATATGGCCATTTTTGTGCCTGGCGTGACGCCATGTGGGAAAGGGTGGTTTTGAGGCTGAAGGTGCCAGAAAAGCCTGCAGCCCGCAGGTGTGTGGGGCTACGCAAGCGGTTCCCAAAGAGCTTTACAACAAGGCATAGCTTTCCCTGCTGGCTCTTGGGGGTGGGACCAGTCTCCAGACATATGGCCATTTTTGGGCCTGGCGCGGCACTATGTGGGAAAGGGTGGTTTTGAGGCTGAAGGCAGCAGGAAAGCCTGCAGCCCCCAGGTTTGTGGGGCTACGCAAGCGGTTCCCAAAGAGCTTTAGAACAAGGCATAGTTTTCCCTGCTGGCTCTTTGGGCGTGGGACCAATCTCCAGACATATGGCCATTTTTGTGCCTGGCGTGACGGCATGTGGGAAAGGGTGGTTTTGAGGCTGAAGGCAGCAGGAAAGCCTGCAGCCCGCAGGTGTTTGGGGCCACGCAAGCGGTTCCCAAAGAGCTTTAGAACAAGGCATAGTTTTCCCTGCTGGCTCTTTGGGCGTGGGACCAATATCCAGATATATGGCCATTTTTGTGCCTGGCGTGACGCCATGTGGGAAAGGGTGGTTTTGAGGCTGAAGGTGCCAGAAAAGCCTGCAGCCCCCAGGTGTGTGGGGCTACGCAAGCGGTTCCCAAAGAGCTTTAGAACAAGGCATATTTTTCCCTGCTGGCTCTTTGAGCGTGGGACCAGTCTCCAGACATATGGCCATTTTTGGGCCTGGCACGGCACCAAGTGGGAAAGGGTGGTTTTGAGGCTGAAGGCAGCAGGAAAGCCTGCACACCCCAGGTGTGTGGGGCTATGCAAGACGTTCCCAAAGAGCTTTAGTACAAGGCATAGTTTTCCCTGCTGGCTCTTTGGGCGTGGGACCAGTCTCCAGACATATGGCCATTTTTGTGCCTGGCGTGACGGCATGTGGGAAAGGGTGCTTTTGAGGCTGAAGGCAGCAGGAAAGCCTGCAGCCCGCAGGTCTGTGGGGCTACGGAAGCGGTTCCCAAAGAGCTTTAGTACAAGGCATAGTTTTCCCTGCTGGCTCTTTGGGAAAGGGACCAGTCTCCAGACATATGGCCATTTTTGTGCCTGGAGCGGGACCAAGTGGGAAAGGGAGGTTTTGAGGCTGAAGGCAGCAGGAAAGCCTGCAGCCCCCAGGTGTGTGGGGCTACGCAAACGGTTCCCAAAGAGCTTTAGAACAAGGCATAGTTTTCCCTGCTGGCTCTTTGGGCGTGGGACCAGTCTCCAGACATATGGCCATTTTTGGGCCTGGCGCGGGGCCAAGTGGGAAAGGGTGGTTTTGAGGCTGAAGGCAGCAGGAAAGCCTGCAGCCCCCAGGTCTGTGGGGCTACGCAAGCGGTTCCCAAAGAGCTTTAGAACAAGGCATAGCTTTCCCTGCTGGCTCTTTGGGCGTGAGACCAATCTCTAAACATATGGCCATTTTTGGGCCTGGCGCGGCGCCAAGTGGGAAAGGGTTGTTTTGAGGCTGAAGAGAGCAGGAAAGCCTGCAGCCCCCAGGTATGTGGGGCTATGCAAGCGGTTCCCAAAGAGCTTTAGAACAAGGCATAGTTTTCCCTGCTGGCTCATTGGGCGTGGGACCAATCTCCAGACATATGGCCATTTTTTGGGCCTGGCGCGGCGCCAAGTGGGAAAGGGTGGTTTTGAGGATGAAGGCAGCAGGAAAGCCTGCAGCCCCCAGGTGTGTGGGGCTACGCAAGCGGTTCCCAAAGAGCTTTAGAACAAGGCATAGTTTTCCCTGCTGTCTCTTTGGGCGTGGGACCAGTCTCCAGACATATGGCCATTTTTGGGCCTGGCGCGGCGCCAAGTGGGAAAGGGTGGTTTTGAGGCTGAAGTTAGCAGGAAAGCCTGCAGCCCCCAGGTATGTGGGGCTATGCAAGCGGGTCCCAAAGAGCTTTAGTACAAGGCATAATTTTCCCTGCTGGCTCTTTGGGCGTGGGACCAATCTCCAGACATATGGCCATTTTTGTGCCTGGCGCGACGCCAATTGGGAAAGGGTTGTTTTGAGGCTGAAGGCAGCAGGAAAGCCTGCAGCCCCCAGGTCTGTGGGGCCACGCAAGCGGTTCCCAAAGAGCTTTAGAACAAGGCATAGTTTTCCCTCCTGGCTCTTTGGGCGTGGGACCAGTCTCCAGCCATATGGCCATTTTTGTGCCTGGCACGGGGCCAAGTGGGAAAGGGTGGTTTTGAGGCTGAAGGCAGCAGGAAAGCCTGCAGCCCCCAGGTGTGTGGGGCTACGCAAGCGGTTCCCAAAGAGCTTTAGAACAAGGCATAGTTTTCCCAGCTGGCTCCTTGGGCGTTGGACCAATCTCCAGACATATGGCCATTTTTGTGCCTGGCGCGATGCCAAGTGGGAAAGGGTGGTTTTGAGGCTGAAGGCAGCAGGAAAGCCTGCAGCCCCCAGGTCTGTGGGGCCACGCAAACGGTTCCCAAAGAGCTTTAGAACAAGGCATAGTTTTCCCTGCTGGCTCTTTGGGAAAGGGACCAGTCTCCAGACATATGGCCATTTTCGTGCCTGGCACGGGGCCAAGTGGGAAAGGGTGGTTTTGAGGCTGAAGGCAGCAGGAAAGCCTGCAGCCCCCAGGTCTGTGGGGCTACGCAAGCCGTTCCCAAAGACCTTTAGAACAAGGCATAGTTTTCCCTGCTGGCTCTTTGAGCGTGGAACCAGTCTCCAGACATATGGCCATTTTTGTGCCTGGCGCAGGGACAAGTGGGAAAGGGTGGTTTTGAGGCTGAAGGCAGCAGGAAAGCCTGCAGCCCCCAGGTGTGTGGGGCTACGCAAGCGGTTCCCAAAGAGCTTTAGAACAAGGCATAGTTTTCCCTGCTGGCTCTTTGGGCGTGGGACCAGTCTCCAGACATATGGCCATTTTTGGGCCTGGCGTGGCGCCAAGTGGGAAAGGGTGGTTTTGAGGCTGAAGGCAGCAGGAAAGCCTGCAGCCCCCAGGTGTGTGGGGCTACGCAAGCGGTTCCCAAAGAGCTTTAGAACAAGGCATAGTTTTCCCTGCTGGCTCTTTGGGCGAGGGACCAATCTCCAGACATATGGCCATTTTTTGGCGTGGCGTGACGCCATGTGGGAAAGGGTTGTTTTGAGGCTGAAGGCAGCAGGAAAGCCTGCAGCCCCCAGGTCTGTGGGGCTACGCAAGCGGTTCCCAAAGAGCTTTAGAACAAGGCATAGTTTTCCCTGCTGGCTCTTTGGGCGTGGGACCAATCTCCAGATATATGGCCATTTTTTGGCGTGGCGTGACGGCATGTGGGAAAGGGTGGTTTTGAGGCTGAAGGCAGCAGGAAAGCCTGCAGACCCCAGGTCTGTCGGGCTACGCAAGCCATTCCGAAAGAGCTTTACAACAAGGCATATTTTTCCCTGCTGGCTCTTTGAGCGTGGGACCAATCTCCAGACATATGCCCATTTTTGGGCCTGGCGCGACGCCAAGTGGGAAAGGGTGGTTTTGAGGCTGAAGGCAGCAGGAAAGCCTGCAGCCCCCAGGTGTGTGGGGCCACGCAAGCGGTTCCCAAAGAGCTTTAGAACAAGGCATAGTTTTCCCTCCTGGCTCTTTGGGAAAGGGACCAGTCTCCAGACATATGGCCATTTTTGGGCCTGGCGTGGCGCCAAGTGGGAAAGGGTGGTTTTGAGGCTGAAGGCAGCAGGAAAGCCTGCAGCCCCCAGGTGTGTGGGGCTACGCAAGCGGTTCCCAAAGAGCTTTAGAACAAGGCATAGTTTTCCCTGCTGGCTCTTTGGGCGTGGGACCAATCTCCAGACATATGGCCATTTTTTGGCGTGGCGTGACGCCATGTGTGAAAGGGTTGTTTTGAGGCTGAAGGCAGCAGGAAAGCCTGCAGCCCCCAGGTCTGTGGGGCTACGCAAGCGGTTCCCAAAGAGCTTTAGAACAAGGCATAGTTTTCCCTGCTGGCTCTTTGGGCGTGGGACCAATCTCCAGACATATGGCCATTTTTGGGCCTGGCGTGGGGCCAAGTGGGAAAGGGTGGTTTTGAGGCTGAAGGCAGCAGGAAAGCCTGCAGCCCCCAGGTGTGTGGGGCTACGCAAGCCGTTCCCAAAGAGCTTTAGTACAAGGCATAGTTTTCCCTGCCGGCTCTTTCGGCGTGGGACCAACCTCCAGGCATATGGCCGTTTTTGTGCCTGGCGCGGGGCCACGTGGGACATGGAGGTTTTGAGGCTGAAGGCAGCAGGAAAGCCTGCAGCCCCCAGGTGTGTGGGGCTACGCAAGCGGTTCCCAAAGAGCTTTAGAACAAGGCATAGTTTTCCCTGCTGGCTCTTTGAGAAAGGGACCAGTCTCCAGACATATGGCCATTTTTGGGCCTGGCGTGGCGCCAAGTGGGAAAGGGTGGTTTTGAGGCTGAAGGCAGCAGGGAAGCCTGCAGCCCCCAGGTGTGTGGGGCTACGCAAGCGGTTCCCAAAGAGCTTTAGAACAAGGCATAGTTTTCCCTGCTGGCTCTTTGGGCGTGGGACCAATCTCCAGACATATGGCCATTTTTGGGCCTGGCGTGTCGCCAAGTGGGAAAGGGTGCTTTTGAGGCTGAAGAGAGCAGGAAAGCCTGCAGCCCCCAGGTGTGTGGGACTACGCAAGCGGTTCCCAAAGAGCTTTAGAACAAGGCATAGTGTTGCGTGAAAAGGGGCAAAGCGGTTTTAGCAGAAGATAAACCCCCTTGCACTCTAACACTCCTCACCGAGGTGGTAGGCTAGGTGCGGCTAGGTTTAAATTCTGAGTGATGCCCAATTCAGCACTATCAGTCCAATCGCGTTTAATATGTATTAAACTGTTACGATTTGGATACACTAATAGTGGACTGCACCTTCAGTCTAGTCGTGCTCATGAACTAGCACGGCCACTCTCGAGTCTTTGGTTGCGTTCAGTGAGAAACCATAACGACTAGCTACTTAAAAAAGTGCAGTTTATTTAAACAACAGATATATAGGTTCTTAGGATTGCCGGTGATAAATACACTGTCTGCAAAGCACGTGCAAATGAAAGTATTGTTACATATACAAAACGCGCGACAAAGTTATAAACGATACAGCCTGGCTTTAAACGTAGAAAAAAGAGAGTCTCTAGAGAAGTTTCTAAGTTTCCCGAGGAAGCACTCGGTATGATCTAAGTCTTACCCAAAGGCGTCCCTATGGGGGGGAAGAGAGGCTCAGCCCGTCGACTGATCCCAGAAGTCAGTGATGTAATTCTTTATGATGGTGTCTTCCCTGGGTATCCCCCCTCTCTTGGGCTATTTTTATACTATTTGTTATCTTCAAGGTGGAGTTTGAGTGACTTTAGTCATACATACTTTTATCATGATTGGTGTAAATTTCTCTCGCTTCACAATTAAAGGTATAGTTTACGAGAAATTCAGGGCGCAGACTCAAGAAGGAGTGGTCGCACCTTGGAGGCGGGTAGCCTTCGGGATGGAGGTGTGTTTTGGTATTATAATGACATTATAATGAGCAAAGTTCGCACAAAGGACAGCATTTCATCAAAATTTGACAAAATGTTGGCTCTGAGCATCTAGCGGGCAGCTAATTGGCAGCTTATCTGTTTCATGGTATCATCCCATTCCTGTATCCGCTATACATCATAAGGTAAAGCCACGGAATAATTGCATCCCGTCCCGTACCTCATGTAGCTTATCAGGGAACCACAGATGTTGTGTCCTTCATGCCAGCTGCGGCTATTTTCTACCTCAGAAGCCTCTTGATTTTATACTTTTCCTTAATGTGTGAACAATGCTGTACTTTTGTATTTTTTAGCCAATTTAGTATTTATTCCACACATAGTTTTCCCAGCTGGCTCTTGGGGCGTGGGACCAGTCTCCAGACATATGGCCATTTTTTGGCCTGGCGCGGGGCCAAGTGGGAAAGGGTGGTTTTGAGGCTGAAGGTGCCAGAAAAGCCTGCAGCCCCCAGGTCTGTGGGGCTACGCAAGCGGTTCCCAAAGAGCTTTAGAACAAGGCACAGTTTTCCCTGCTGGCTCTTTGGGCGTGGGACCAATCTCCAGACATATGGCCATTCTTGGGCCTGGCGCGGCGCCAAGTGGGACATGGAGGTTTTGAGGCTGAAGGCAGCAGGAAAGCCTGCAGCCCCCAGGTGTGTGGGGCTACGCAAGCGGTTCCCAAAGAGCTTTAGAACAAGGCATAGTTTTCCCTGCTGGCTCTTTGGGAAAGGGACCAGTCTCCACACATATGGCCATTTTTGTGCCTGGCGCGGGGCCAAGTGGGAAAGGGTGGTTTTGAGGCTGAAGGCAGCAGGAAAGCCTGCAGCCCCCAGGTCTGTGGGGCTACGCAAGCGGTTCCCAAAGAGCTTTAGAACAAGGCATAGTTTTCCCTGCTGGCTCTTGGCGTGGGACCAGTCTCCAGACATATGGCCATTCTTGGGCCTGGCGCGGCGCCAAGTTGGAAAGGGTGGTTTTGAGGCTGAAGGCAGCAGGAAAGCCTGCAGCCCCCAGGTCTGTGGGGCTAAACAAACGGTTCCCAAAGAGCTTTAGAACAAGGCATAGTTTTCCCTGCTGGCTCTTTGGGCGTGGGACCAGTCTCCAGACATATGGCCATTTCTGGGCCTGGCGTGATGCCATGAGGGAAAGGGTGGTTTTGAGGCTGAAGGCAGCAGGAAAGCCTGCAGCCCCCAGGTGTGTGGGGCTACGCAAGCGGTTCCCAAAGAGCTTTAGAACAAGGCATAGTTTTCCCTGCTGGCTCTTTGGGAAAGGGACCAGTCTCCACACATATGGCCATTTTTGGGCCTGGCGCGGCGCCATGTGGGAAAGGGTGGTTTTGAGGCTGAAGGCAGCAGGAAAGCCTGCAGCCCCCAGGTCTGTGGGGCTACGCAAGCGGTTCCCAAAGAGCTTTAGAACAAGGCATAGTTTTCCCTGCTCGCTCTTTGGGCGTGGGACCAACCTCCAGACATATGGCCATTTTTGTGCCTGGCGTGACGCCATGTGGGAAAGGGTGGTTGTGAGGCTGAAGGCAGCAGGAAAGCCTGCAGCCCCCAGGTGTGTGGGACTACGCAAGCGGTTCCCAAAGACCTTTAGAACAAGGCATAGTTTTCCCTGCTGGCTCTTTGGGCGTGGGACCAACCTCCAGACATATGGCCATTTTTGGGCCTGGCGTGACACGATGAGGGAAAGGGTGGTTTTGAGGCTGAAGGCAGCAGGAAAGCCTGCAGCCCGCAGGTGTGTGGGGCTACGCAAGCCGTTCCCAAAGAGCTTTAGAACAAGGCATAGTTTTCCCTGCTGGCTCTTTGGGCGTGGAACCAATCCCCAGCCATATGACCATGTTTGGGCCTGGCGTGACACCATGTGGGAAAGGGTGGTTTTGAGGCTGAAGGTGCCAGAAAAGTCTGCAGCCCCCACGTGTGTGGGGCTACGCAAGCGGTTCCCAAAGAGCTTTAGAACAAGGCACAGTTTTCCCTGCTGGCTCTTTGGGTGTGGGACAAATCTCCACACATATGGCCATTTTTGGGCCTGGCGCGGCGCCAAGTGGGAAAGGGTGCTTTTGAGGCTGAAGGCAGCAGGAAAGCCTGCAGCCCCCAGGTGTGTGGGGCTACGCAAGCGGTTCCCAAAGAGCTTTAGAACAAGGCATAGTTTTCCCTGCTGGCTCTTTGGGAAAGGGACCAGTCTCCAGACATATGGCCATTTTTGTGCCTGGCGTGACGTGATAAAGGAAAGGGTGGTTTTGAGGCTGAAGGTGCCAGAAAAGCCTGCAGCCCGCAGGTGTGTGGGGCTACGCAAGCGGTTCCCAAAGACCTTTAGAACAAGGCATAGTTTTCCCTGCTGGCTCTTTGGGCGTGGGACCAATCTGCAGCCATATGGCCATTTTTGTGCCTGGCGCGGCGCCAAGTGGGAAAGGGTGGTTTTCAGGCTGAAGGTGCCAGAAAAGCCTGCAGCCCGCAGGTGTGTGGGGCTACGCAAGCGGTTCCCAAAGAGCTTTAGAACAAGGCATAGTTTTCCCTGCTGGCTCTTTGGGCGTGGGAGCAGTCTCCAGACATATGGCCATTTTTGTACCTGGCGCGGCGCCAAGTGGGAAAGGGTGGTTTTGAGGCTGAAGGCAGCAGGAAAGCCTGCAGCCCCCAGGTGTGTGGGGCTACGCAAGCGGTTCCCAAAGAGCTTTAGAACAAGGCATAGTTTTCCCTGCTGGCTCTTTGGGCGTGGGACCAGTCTCCAGACATATGGCCATTTTTGGGCCTGGCGCGGCGTCAAGTGGGAAAGGGTGGTTTTGAGGCTGAAGGCAGCAGGAAAGCTTGCAGCCCCCAGGTGTGTGGGGCTACGCAAGCGGTTCCCAAAGAGCTTTAGAACAAGGCATAGTTTTCCCTGCTGGCTCTTTGGGCGTGGGACCAATCTGCAGCCATATGGCCATTTTTGTGCCTGGCGCGGCGCCAAGTGGGAAAGGTTGGTTTTCAGGCTGAAGGTGCCAGAAAAGCCTGCAGCCCCCAGGTCTGTGGGGCTACGCAAGCGGTTCCCAAAGAGCTTTAGAACAAAGCACAGTTTTCCCTGCTGGCTCTTTGCACGTGGGACCAATCTCCAGACATATGCCCATTTTTGTGCCTGGCGTGGCGCCATGTGGGAAAGGGTGGTTTTGAGGCTGAAGGTGCCAGAAAAGCCTGCAGCCCCCAGGTGTGTGGGGCTACGCAAGCGGTTCCCAAAGAGCTTTACAACAAGGCATAGTTTTCCCTGCTGGCTCTTTGGGTGTGGGACCAGTCTCCACACATATTGCCATTTTTGTGCCTGGCGCGGGGCCAAGTGGGAAAGTGTGGTTTTGAGGCTGAAGGCAGCAGGAAAGCCTGCAGCCCCCAGGTGTGTGGGGCTACGCAAGCGGTTCCCAAAGAGCTTTAGAACAAGGCATAGTTTTCCCTGCTGGCTCTTTGGGCGTGGGACCAGTCTCCAGACATATGGCCATTTTTGTGCCTGGCGTGATGCCATGAGGGAAAGTGTGGTTTTGAGGCTGAAAGCGCGAGAAAAGCCTGCAACCCCCAGGTGTGTGGGGCTACGCAAGCGGTTCCCAAAGAGCTTTAGAACAAGGCATAGTTTTCCCTCCTGGCTCTTTGGGAAAGGGACCAGTCTCCAGACATATGGCCATTTTTGTGCCTGGTGCGGCGCCAAGTGGCAAAGGGTGGTTTTGAGGCTGAAGGCAGCAGGAAAGCCTGCAGCCCCCAGGTGTGTGGGGCTACGCAAGCCGTTCCCAAAGAGCTTTAGAACAAGGCATAGTTTTCCCTGCTGGCTCTTTGGGCGTGGGACCAATCTCCAGACATATGGCCATTTTTGGGCCTGGCGCGGCGTCAAGTGGGAAAGGGTGGTTTTCAGGCTGAAGGTGCCAGAAAAGCCTGCAGCCCCCAGGTCTGTGGGGCTACGCAAGCGGTTCCCAAAGAGCTTTAGAACAAAGCACAGTTTTCCCTGCTGGCTCTTTGCACGTGGGACCAATCTCCAGACATATGCCCATTTTTGGGCCTGGCGTGGCGCCATGTGGGAAAGGGTGGTTTTGAGGCTGAAGGCAGCAGGAAAGCCTGCAGCCCCCAGGTGTGTGGGGCTACGCAAGCGGTTCCCAAAGAGCTTTAGAACAAGGCATAGTTTTCCCTGCTGGCTCTTTGGGCGTGGGACCAACCTCCAGACATATGGCCATTTTTGTGCCTGGCGTGACGGCATGTGGGAAAGGGTGGTTGTGAGGCTGAAGGCAGCAGGAAAGCCTGCAGCCCCCAGGTGTGTGGGGCTACGCAAGCGGTTCCCAAAGAGCTTTAGAACAAGGCATAGTTTTCCCTGCTGGCTCTTTGCGCGTGGGACCAACCTCCAGACATATGGCCATATTTGTGCTGGCGCGGGGCCAAGTGGGAAAGGGTGGTTGTGAGGCTGAAGGCAGCAGGAAAGCCTGCAGCCCCCAGGTGTGTGGGGCTACGCAAGCGGTTCCCAAAGAGCTTTAGAACAAGGCATAGTTTTCCCTGCTGGCTCTTTCGGCGTGGGACCAACCTCCAGACATATGGCCATTTTTGTGCCTGGCGTGACGCGATGAGGGAAAGGGTGCTTTTGAGGCTGAAGGCAGCAGGAAAGCCTGCAGCCCCCAGGTGTGTGGGGCTACGCAAGCCGTTCCCAAAGAGCTTTAGAACAAGGCACAGTTTTCCCTGCTGGCTCTTTGGGCGTGGGACAAATCTCCACACATATGGCCATTTTTGGGCCTGGCGCGGGGCCAAGTGGGAAAGGGTGCTTTTGAGGCTGAAGGCAGCAGGAAAGCCTGCAGCCCCCACGTCTGTGGGGCTACGCAAGCGGTTCCCAAAGAGCTTTAGAACAAGGCATAGTTTTCCCTGCTGGCTCTTTGGGCGTGGGAGCAGTCTCCAGACATATGGCCATTTTTGTACCTGGCGCGGCGCCAAGTGGGAAAGGGTGGTTTTGAGGCTGAAGGCAGCAGGAAAGCCTGCAGCCCCCAGGTGTGTGGGGCTACGCAAGCGGTTCCCAAAGAGCTTTAGAACAAGGCATAGTTTTCCCTGCTGGCTCTTTGGGCGTGGGACCAGTCTCCAGACATATGGCCATTTTTGGGCCTGGCGCGGCGTCAAGTGGGAAAGGGTGGTTTTGAGGCTGAAGGCAGCAGGAAAGCTTGCAGCCCCCAGGTGTGTGGGGCTACGCAAGCGGTTCCCAAAGAGCTTTAGAACAAGGCATAGTTTTCCCTGCTGGCTCTTTGGGCGTGGGACCAATCTGCAGCCATATGGCCATTTTTGTGCCTGGCGCGGCGCCAAGTGGGAAAGGGTGGTTTTCAGGCTGAAGGCAGCAGGAAAGTCTGCAGCCCCCAGGTCTGTGGGGCTACGCAAGCGGTTCCCAAAGAGCTTTAGAACAAAGCACAGTTTTCCCTGCTGGCTCTTTGCACGTGGGACCAATCTCCAGACATATGCCCATTTTTGTGCCTGGCGTGGCGCCATGTGGGAAAGGGTGGTTTTGAGGCTGAAGGTGCCAGAAAAGCCTGCAGCCCCCAGGTGTGTGGGGCTACGCAAGCGGTTCCCAAAGAGCTTTACAACAAGGCATAGTTTTCCCTGCTGGCTCTTTGGGTGTGGGACCAGTCTCCACACATATTGCCATTTTTGTGCCTGGCGCGGGGCCAAGTGGGAAAGTGTGGTTTTGAGGCTGAAGGCAGCAGGAAAGCCTGCAGCCCCCAGGTGTGTGGGGCTACGCAAGCGGTTCCCAAAGAGCTTTAGAACAAGGCATAGTTTTCCCTGCTGGCTCTTTGGGCGTGGGACCAGTCTCCAGACATATGGCCATTTTTGTGCCTGGCGTGATGCCATGAGGGAAAGTGTGGTTTTGAGGCTGAAAGCGCGAGAAAAGCCTGCAACCCCCAGGTGTGTGGGGCTACGCAAGCGGTTCCCAAAGAGCTTTAGAACAAGGCATAGTTTTCCCTGCTGGCTCTTTGGGAAAGGGACCAGTCTCCAGACATATGGCCATTTTTGTGCCTGGTGCGGCGCCAAGTGGCAAAGGGTGGTTTTGAGGCTGAAGGCAGCAGGAAAGCCTGCAGCCCCCAGGTCTGTGGGGCAACGCAAGCCGTTCCCAAAGAGCTTTAGAACAAGGCATAGTTTTCCCTGCTGGCTCTTTGGGCGTGGGACCAATCTCCAGACATATGGCCATTTTTGGGCCTGGCGCGGCGTCAAGTGGGAAAGGGTGGTTTTGAGGCTGAAGGCAGCAGGAAAGCTTGCAGCCCCCAGGTGTGTGGGGCTACGCAAGCGGTTCCCAAAGAGCTTTAGAACAAGGCATAGTTTTCCCTGCTGGCTCTTTGGGCGTGGGACCAATCTGCAGCCATATGGCCATTTTTGTGCCTGGCGCGGCGCCAAGTGGGAAAGGGTGGTTTTCAGGCTGAAGGTGCCAGAAAAGCCTGCAGCCCCCAGGTCTGTGGGGCTACGCAAGCGGTTCCCAAAGAGCTTTAGAACAAAGCACAGTTTTCCCTGCTGGCTCTTTGCACGTGGGACCAATCTCCAGACATATGCCCATTTTTGGGCCTGGCGTGGCGCCATGTGGGAAAGGGTGGTTTTGAGGCTGAAGGCAGCAGGAAAGCCTGCAGCCCCCAGGTGTGTGGGGCTACGCAAGCGGTTCCCAAAGAGCTTTAGAACAAGGCATAGTTTTCCCTGCTGGCTCTTTGGGCGTGGGACCAACCTCCAGACATATGGCCATTTTTGTGCCTGGCGTGACGGCATGTGGGAAAGGGTGGTTGTGAGGCTGAAGGCAGCAGGAAAGCCTGCAGCCCCCAGGTGTGTGGGGCTACGCAAGCGGTTCCCAAAGAGCTTTAGAACAAGGCATAGTTTTCCCTGCTGGCTCTTTGCACGTGGGACCAATCTCCAGACATATGCCCATTTTTGTGCCTGGCGTGGCGCCATGTGGGAAAGGGTGGTTTTGAGGCTGAAGGTGCCAGAAAAGCCTGCAGCCCCCAGGTGTGTGGGGCTACGCAAGCGGTTCCCAAAGAGCTTTACAACAAGGCATAGTTTTCCCTGCTGGCTCTTTGGGCGTGGGACCAGTCTCCACACATATTGCCATTTTTGTGCCTGGCGCGGGGCCAAGTGGGAAAGTGTGGTTTTGAGGCTGAAGGCAGCAGGAAAGCCTGCAGCCCCCAGGTGTGTGGGGCTACGCAAGCGGTTCCCAAAGAGCTTTAGAACAAGGCATAGTTTTCCCTGCTGGCTCTTTGGGAAAGGGACCAGTCTCCAGACATTTGGCCATTTTTGTGCCTGGCGTGACGCCATGTGGGAAAGGGTGGTTTTGAGGCTGAAGGCAGCAGGAAAGCCTGCAGCCCCCAGGTCTGTGGGGCTACGCAAACGGTTCCCAAAGAGCTTTAGAACAAGGCATAGTTTTCCCTACTGGCTCTTTGGGCGTGGGACCAGTCTCCAGACATATGGCCATTTTTTGGCCTGGCGCGGCGCCAAGTGGGAAAGGGTGGTTTTGAGGCTGAAGGCAGCAGGAAAGCCTGCAGCCCCCAGGTGTGTGGGGCTACGCAAGCGGTTCCCAAAGAGCTTTAGAACAAGGCATAGTTTTCCCTGCTGGCTCTTTGGGCGTGGCACCAGTCTCCAGACATATGGCCATTTTTGGGCCTGGCGTGACGCCATGTGGGAAAGGGTGGTTTTGAGGCTGAAGGCAGCAGGAAAGCCTGCAGCCCCCAGGTGTGTGGGGCTACGCAAGCGGTTCCCAAAGAGCTTTAGAACAAGGCACAGTTTTCCCTGCTGGCTCTTTGGGCGTGGGACAAATCTCCACACATACGGCCATTTTTGGGCCTGGCGTGACGCCATGTGGGAAAGGGTGCTTTTGAGGCTGAAGGCAGCAGGAAAGCCTGCAGCCCCCAGGTGTGTGGGGCTACGCAAGCGGTTCCCAAAGAGCTTTAGAACAAGGCATAATTTTCCCTGCTGGCTCTTTGGGCGTGGGACAAATCTCCACACATACGGCCTTTTCTGTGCCTGGCGCGGCGCCAAGTGGGAAAGGGTGGTTTTGAGGCTGAAGGCAGCAGGAAAGCCTGCAGCCCCCAGGTGTGTGGGGCTACGCAAGCGGTTCCCAAAGAGCTTTAGAACAAGGCATAATTTTCCCTGCTGGCTCTTTGGGCGTGGGACAAATCTCCACACATATGGTCATTTTTGTGCCTGGCGCGGCGTCAAGTGGGAAAGGGTGGTTTTGAGGCTGAAGGCAGCAGGAAAGCTTGCAGCCCCCAGGTGTGTGGGGCTACGCAAGCGGTTCCCAAAGAGCTTTAGAACAAGGCATAGTTTTCCCTGCTGGCTCTTTGGGCGTGGGACAAATCTCCACACATATGGCCATTTTTGGGCCTGGCGCGGCGTCAAGTGGGAAAGGGTGGTTTTGAGGCTGAAGGCAGCAGGAAAGCTTGCAGCCCCCAGGTGTGTGGGGCTACGCAAGCGGTTCCCAAAGAGCTTTAGAACAAGACATAGTTTTCCCTGCTGGCTCTTTGGGCGTGGGACCAATCTGCAGCCATATGGCCATTTTTGTGCCTGGCGCGGCGCCAAGTGGGAAAGGGTGGTTTTCAGGCTGAAGGTGCCAGAAAAGCCTGCAGCCCCCAGGTGTGTGGGGCTACGCAAGCGGTTCCCAAAGAGCTTTAGAACAAGGCATAGTTTTCCCTGCTGGCTCTTTGCGCGTGGGACCAATCTCCAGACATATGCCCATTTTTGGGCCTGGCGTGGCGCCATGTGGGAAAGGGTGGTTTTGAGGCTGAAGGTGCCAGAAAAGCCTGCAGCCCCCAGGTCTGTGGGGCTACGCAAGCGGTTCCCAAAGAGCTTTAGAACAAGGCATAGTTTTCCCTGCTGGCTCTTTGGGCGTGGGACCAACCTCCAGACATATGGCCATTTTTGTGCCTGGCGTGACGCCATGTGGGAAAGGGTGGTTGTGAGGCTGAAGGCAGCAGGAAAGCCTGCAGCCCCCAGGTGTGTGGGACTACGCAAGCGGTTCCCAAAGAGCTTTAGAACAAGGCATAGTTTTCCCTGCTGGCTCTTTGAGCGTGGGACGATTCTCCACACATATGGCCATTTTTGTACCTGGCGCGGCGCCAAGTGGGAAAGGGTGGTTTTGAGGCTGAAGGCAGCAGGAAAGCCTGCAGCCCCCAGGTGTGTGGGGCTACGCAAGCGGTTCCCAAAGAGCTTTAGAACAAGGCATAGTTTTCCCTGCTGGCTCTTGGGCGTGGGACCAGTCTCCAGACATATGGCCATTTTTGGGCCTGGCGCGGCGCCAAGTGGGAAAGGGTGGTTTTGAGGCTGAAGGCAGCAGGAAAGCCTGCACCCCCCAGGTCTGTGGGGCTACGCAAGTGGTTCCCAAAGAGCTTTAGAACAAGGCATAGTTTTCCCTGCTGGCTCTTTGGGAAAGGGACCAGTCTCCAGACATTTGGCCATTTTTGTGCCTGCCGTGACGCCATGTGGGAAAGGGTGGTTTTGAGGCTGAAGGCAGCAGGAAAGCCTGCAGCCCCCAGGTGTGTGGGGCTACGCAAACGGTTCCCAAAGAGCTTTAGAACAAGGCATAGTTTTCCCTGCTGGCTTTTTGGGCGTGGGACCAATCTCCAGACATATGGCCATTTTTGTGCCTGGCGTGACGCCATGTGGGAAAGGGTGGTTTTGAGGCTGAAGGTGCCAGAAAAGCCTGCAGGCCCCAGGTGTGTGGGGCTACGCAAGCGGTTCCCAAAGAGCTTTAGAACAAGGCATAGTTTTCCCTACTGGCTCTTTGGGCGTGGGACCAGTCTCCAGACATATGGCCAATTTTTGGCCTGGCGCGGCGCCAAGTGGGAAAGGGTGGTTTTGATGCTGAAGGCAGCAGGAAAGCCTGCAGCCCCCAGGTGTGTGGGGCTACGCAAGCGGTTCCCAAAGAGCTTTACAACAAGGCATAGTTTTCCCTGCTGGCTCTTTGGGCGTGGCACCAGTCTCCAGACATATGGCCATTTTTGTGCCTGGCGTGACGCCATGTGGGAAAGGGTGGTTTTGAGGCTGAAGGCAGCAGGAAAGCCTGCAGCCCCCAGGTGTGTGGGGCTACGCAAGCGGTTCCCAAAGAGCTTTAGAACAAGGCATCGTTTTCCCTGCTGGCTCTTTGGGCGTGGGACCAACCTCCAGACATATGGCCATTTTTGTGCCTGGCGTGACGCGATGAGGGAAAGGGTGGTTTTGAAGCTGAAGGTGCTAGAAAAGCCTGCAGCCCCCAGGTGTGTGGGGCTACGCAAGCGGTTCCCAAAGACCTTTAGAACAAGGCACAGTTTTCCCAGCTGGCTCTTTGGGCGTGGGACAAATCTCCACACATATGGCCATTTTTGGGCCTGGCGTGGCGCCAAGTAGGAAAGGGTGCTTTTGAGGCTGAAGGCAGCAGGAAAGCCTGCAGCCCCCAGGTGTGTGGGGCCACGCAAGCTGTTCCCAAAGAGCTTTAGAACAAGGCATAGTTTTCCCTGCTGGCTCTTTGGGCGTGGGACCAATCTCCAGACATATGGCCATTTTTGTGCCTGGCGTGGCGCCAAGTGGGAAAGGGTGGTTTTGAGGCTGAAGAGAGCAGGAAAGCCTGCAGCCCCCAGGTGTGTGGGACTACGCAAGCGGTTCCCAAAGAGCTTTAGAACAAGGCATAGTGTTGCGTGAAAAGGGGAAAAGCGGTTTTAGCAGAAGATAAAACCCCTTGCACTCTAACACTCCTCACCGAGGTGGTAGGCTAGGTGCGGCTAGGGTTAAATTCTGAGTGATGCCCAATTCAGCACTATCAGTCCAATCGCTGTCTTTGAATTCCTGGTTTCACTGCAGCTCTGAAGAGAATGTTAGCAAAGAGGTAATCGGGACAGTGCAAACAGTACTCAAAGACAGGGAGAGCAAGCTCTACATTACTCTCTTGGCACTTTGGATGTGGGACATACAGCGAGATGTTTGCTGCTTTTGCGTTTGGCTGTTGGGAGATTTACAGCACAAAGATATCCAGTTGATTTGAAGCAGTTCCGAGAAAGTCTAAGCATAATCCTCACTTTTCCCTCCTGGCACTTTCCCTGTAGGAGATACCGCAAGACGTTTCTGTATATTGGGCACAGCGCTCTGCAGGGTGTTAGCAGAGACTTTCCCGGGACAGTGAAACCCTATATCAGAGACACTGAGAAGAAGCCCCAACGTTCCTTCCAGGCATTTTCAGTGTGGGTGCCTTCTTCACGTGGTTCCTGGTTTCACTGCAGCTCTGAAGAGAATGTTAGCAAAGAGGTAATCGGGACAGTGCAAACAGTACTCAAAGACAGGGAGAGCAAGCTCTCTCTTGGCACTTTGGATGTGGAACATACAGCGAGATGTTTGCTGCTTTTACATTTGGCTGTTGGGAGGTTTACAGCACAAAGATATCTAGTTGATTTGAAGCAGTTCCGAGAAAGTCTAAACATAATCCTCACTTTTCCCTCCTGGCACTTTCCCTGTAGGAGATACCGCAAGACGTTTCTGTATATTGGGCACAGCGCTCTGCAGGCTGTTAGGAGAGACTTTCCCGGGACAGTGAAACCCTATATCAGAGACACTGAGAAGAAGCCCCAACGTTCCTTCCAGGCATTTTCAGTGTGGGTGCCTTCTCCACGTGGTTCCTGGTTTCACTGCAGCTCTGAAGAGAATGTTAGCAAAGAGGTAATCGGGACAGTGCAAACAGTACTCAAAGACAGGGAGAGCAAGCTCTACATTACTCTCTTGGCACTTTGGATGTGGGACATACAGCGAGATGTTTGCTGCTTTTGCGTTTGGCTGTTGGGAGATTTACAGCACAAAGATATCCAGTTGATTTGAAGCAGTTCCGAGAAAGTCTAAACATAATCCTCACTTTTCCCTCCTGGCACTTTCCCTGTAGGGGATACCGCAAGACGTTTCTGTATATTGGGCACAGCACTCTGCAGGGTGTTAGGAGAGACTTTCCCGGGACAGTGAAACCCTATATCAGAGACACTGAGAAGAAGCCCCAACGTTCCTTCCAGGCACTTTCAGTGTGGGTGCCTTCTCCACGTGGTTCCTGGTTTCACTGCAGCTCTGAAGAGAATGTTAGCAAAGAGGTAATCGGGACAGTGCAAACAGTACTCAAAGACAGGGAGAGCAAGCTCTCTCTTGGCACTTTGGATGTGGGACATACAGCGAGATGTTTGCTGCTTTTACATTTGGCTGTTGGGAGGTTTACAGCACAAAGATATCCAGTTGATTTGAAGCAGTTCCGAGAAAGTCTAAGCATAATCCTCACTTTTCCCTCCTGGCACTTTCCCTGTAGGGGATACCGCAAGACGTTTCTGTATATTGGGCACAGCACTCTGCAGGGTGTTAGCAGAGACTTTCCCGGGATAGTGAAACCCTATATCAGAGACACTGAGAAGAAGCCCCAACGTTCCTTCCAGGCACTTTCAGTGTGGGTGCCTTCTCCACGTGGTTCCTGGTTTCACTGCAGCTCTGAAGAGAATGTTAGCAAAGAGGTAATCGGGACAGTGCAAACAGTACTCAAAGACAGGGAGAGCAAGCTCTACATTACTCTCTTGGCACTTTGGATGTGGGACATACAGCGAGATGTTTGCTGCTTTTGCGTTTGGCTGTTGGGAGATTTACAGCACAAAGATATCCAGTTGATTTGAAGCAGTTCAGAGAAAGTCTAAACATAATCCTCACTTTTCCCTCCTGGCACTTTCCCTGTAGGGGATACCGCAAGACGTTTCTGTATATTGGGCACAGCGCTCTGCAGGGTGTTAGCAGAGACTTTCCCGGGACAGTGAAACCCTATATCAGAGACACTGAGAAGAAGCCCCAACGTTCCTTCCAGGCATTTTCAGTGTGGGTGCCTTCTCCACGTGGTTCCTGGTTTCCCTGCAGCTCTGAAGAGAATGTTAGCAAAGAGGTAATCGGGACAGTGCAAACAGTACTCAAAGACAGGGAGAGCAAGCTCTACATTACTCTCTTGGCACTTTGGATGTGGGACATACAGCGAGATGTTTGCTGCTTTTACATTTGGCTGTTGGGAGGTTTACAGCACAAAGATATCTAGTTGATTTGAAGCAGTTCCGAGAAAGTCTAAACATAATCCTCACTTTTCCCTCCTGGCACTTTCCCTGTAGGGGATACCGCAAGACGTTTCTGTATATTGGGCACATCGCTCTGCAGGGTGTTAGCAGAGACTTTCCCGGGACAGTGAAACCCTATATCAGAGACACTGAGAAGAAGCCCCAACGTTCCTTCCAGGCACTTTCAGTGTGGGTGCCTTCTCCACGTGGTTCCTGGTTTCACTGCAGCTCTGAAGAGAATGTTAGCAAAGAGGTAACCGGGACAGTGCAAACAGTACTCAAAGACAGGGAGAGCAAGCTCTACATTACTCTCTTGGCACTTTGGATGTGGGACATACAGCGAGATGTTTGCTGCTTTTGCGTTTGGCTGTTGGGAGATTTACAGCACAAAGATATCCAGTTGATTTGAAGCAGTTCCGAGAAAGTCTAAACATAATCCTCACTTTTCCCTCCTGGCACTTTCCCTGTAGGGGATACCGCAAGACGTTTCTGTATATTGGGCACAGCACTCTGCAGGGTGTTAGGAGAGACTTTCCCGGGATAGTGAAACCCTATATCAGAGACACTGAGAAGAAGCCCCAACGTTCCTTCCAGGCACTTTCAGTGTGGGTGCCTTCTCCACGTGGTTCCTGGTTTCACTGCAGCTCTGAAGAGAATGTTAGCAAAGAGGTAATCGGGACAGTGCAAACAGTACTCAAAGACAGGGAGAGCAAGCTCTACATTACTCTCTTGGCACTTTGGATGTGGGACATACAGCGAGATGTTTGCTGCTTTTGCGTTTGGCTGTTGGGAGATTTACAGCACAAAGATATCCAGTTGATTTGAAGCAGTTCAGAGAAAGTCTAAACATAATCCTCACTTTTCCCTCCTGGCACTTTCCCTGTAGGGGATACCGCAAGACGTTTCTGTATATTGGGCACAGCGCTCTGCAGGGTGTTAGCAGAGACTTTCCCGGGACAGTGAAACCCTATATCAGAGACACTGAGAAGAAGCCCCAACGTTCCTTCCAGGCATTTTCAGTGTGGGTGCCTTCTCCACGTGGTTCCTGGTTTCCCTGCAGCTCTGAAGAGAATGTTAGCAAAGAGGTAATCGGGACAGTGCAAACAGTACTCAAAGACAGGGAGAGCAAGCTCTCTCTTGGCACTTTGGATGTGGGACATACAGCGAGATGTTTGCTGCTTTTACATTTGGCTGTTGGGAGGTTTACAGCACAAAGATATCTAGTTGATTTGAAGCAGTTCCGAGAAAGTCTAAACATAATCCTCACTTTTCCCTCCTGGCACTTTCCCTGTAGGGGATACCGCAAGACGTTTCTGTATATTGGGCACATCGCTCTGCAGGGTGTTAGCAGAGACTTTCCCGGGACAGTGAAACCCTATATCAGAGACACTGAGAAGAAGCCCCAACGTTCCTTCCAGGCACTTTCAGTGTGGGTGCCTTCTCCACGTGGTTCCTGGTTTCACTGCAGCTCTGAAGAGAATGTTAGCAAAGAGGTAACCGGGACAGTGCAAACAGTACTCAAAGACAGGGAGAGCAAGCTCTCTCTTGGCACTTTGGATGTGGGACATACAGCGAGATGTTTGCTGCTTTTGCGTTTGGCTGTTGGGAGATTTACAGCACAAAGATATCCAGTTGATTTGAAGCAGTTCCGAGAAAGTCTAAACATAATCCTCACTTTTCCCTCCTGGCACTTTCCCTGTAGGAGATACCGCAAGACGTTTCTGTATATTGGGCACAGCGCTCTGCAGGCTGTTAGGAGAGACTTTCCCGGGACAGTGAAACCCTATATCAGAGACACTGAGAAGAAGTCCCAACGTTCATTCCAGGCACTTTCAGAGTTGGTGCCTTCTCCATGTGGTTCCTCGTTTCACTGCAGCTCTGAAGAGAATGTTAGCAAAGAGGTAATCGGGACAGTGCAAACAGTACTCAAAGACAGGGAGAGCAAGCTCTCTCTTGGCACTTTGGATGTGGGACATACAGCGAGATGTTTGCTGCTTTTACGTTTGGCTGTTGGGAGATTTACAGCAGAAAGATATCTAGTTGATTTGAAGCAGTTCAGAGAAAGTCTAAACATAATCCTCACTTTTCCCTCCTGGCACTTTCCCTGTAGGGGATACCGCAAGACGTTTCTGTATATTGGGCACAGCGCTCTGCAGGGTGTTAGCAGAGACTTTCCCGGGACAGTGAAACCCTATATCAGAGACACTGAGAAGAAGCCCCAACGTTCCTTCCAGGCATTTTCAGTGTGGGTGCCTTCTTCACGTGGTTCCTGGTTTCACTGCAGCTCTGAAGAGAATGTTAGCAAAGAGGTAATCGGGACAGTGCAAACAGTACTCAAAGACAGGGAGAGCAAGCTCTCTCTTGGCACTTTGGATGTGGAACATACAGCGAGATGTTTGCTGCTTTTACATTTGGCTGTTGGGAGGTTTACAGCACAAAGATATCTAGTTGATTTGAAGCAGTTCCGAGAAAGTCTCAACATAATCCTCACTTTTCCCTCCTGGCACTTTCCCTGTAGGAGATACCGCAAGACGTTTCTGTATATTGGGCACAGCGCTCTGCAGGGTGTTAGCAGAGACTTTCCCGGGACAGTGAAACCCTATATCAGAGACACTGAGAAGAAGTCCCAACGTTCCTTCCAGGCACTTTCAGAGTTGGTGCCTTCTCCACGTGGTTCCTGGTTTCACTGCAGCTCTGAAGAGAATGTTAGCAAAGAGGTAATCGGGACAGTGCAAACAGTACTCAAAGACAGGGAGAGCAAGCTCTCTCTTGGCACTTTGGATGTGGGACATACGGCGAGATGTTTGCTGCTTTTACATTTGGCTGTTGGGAGATTTACAGCACAAAGATATCTAGTTGATTTGAAGCAGTTCCGAGAAAGTCTAAACATAATCCTCACTTTTCCCTCCTGGCACTTTCCCTGTAGGGGATACCGCAAGACGTTTCTGTATATTGGGCACATCGCTCTGCAGGGTGTTAGCAGAGACTTTCCCGGGACAGTGAAACCCTATATCAGAGACACTGAGAGGAAGTCCCAACGTTCATTCCAGGCACTTTCAGAGTTGGTGCCTTCTCCACGTGGTTCCTGGTTTCACTGCAGCTCTGAAGAGAATGTTAGCAAAGAGGTAATCGGGACAGTGCAAACAGTACTCAAAGACAGGGAGAGCAAGCTCTCTCTTGGCACTTTGGATGTGGGACATACAGCGAGATGTTTGCTGCTTTTGCGTTTGGCTGTTGGGAGATTTACAGCACAAAGATATCCAGTTGATTTGAAGCAGTTCCGAGAAAGTCTAAACATAATCCTCACTTTTCCCTCCTGGCACTTTCCCTGTAGGGGATACCGCAAGACGTTTCTGTATATTGGGCACATCGCTCTGCAGGGTGTTAGCAGAGACTTTCCCGGGACAGTGAAACCCTATATCAGAGACACTGAGAAGAAGCCCCAACGTTCCTTCCAGGCACTTTCAGTGTGGGTGCCTTCTCCACGTGGTTCCTGGTTTCACTGCAGCTCTGAAGAGAATGTTAGCAAAGAGGTAATCGGGACAGTGCAAACAGTACTCAAAGACAGGGAGAGCAAGCTCTCTCTTGGCACTTTGGATGTGGAACATACAGCGAGATGTTTGCTGCTTTTACATTTGGCTGTTGGGAGATTTACAGCACAAAGATATCTAGTTGATTTGAAGCAGTTCCGAGAAAGTCTAAACATAATCCTCACTTTTCCCTCCTGGCACTTTCCCTGTAGGGGATACCGCAAGACGTTTCTGTATATTGGGCACAGCACTCTGCAGGGTGTTAGCAGAGACTTTCCCGGGACAGTGAAACCCTATATCAGAGACACTGAGAAGAAGCCCCAACGTTCCTTCCAGGCACTTTCAGTGTGGGTGCCTTCTCCACGTGGTTCCTGGTTTCACTGCAGCTCTGAAGAGAATGTTAGCAAAGAGGTAATCGGGACAGTGCAAACAGTACTCAAAGACAGGGAGAGCAAGCTCTACATTACTCTCTTGGCACTTTGGATGTGGGACATACAGCGAGATGTTTGCTGCTTTTGCGTTTGGCTGTTGGGAGATTTACAGCACAAAGATATCCAGTTGATTTGAAGCAGTTCAGAGAAAGTCTACACATAATCCTCACTTTTCCCTCCTGGCACTTTCCCTGTAGGGGATACCGCAAGACGTTTCTGTATATTGGGCACAGCGCTCTGCAGGGTGTTAGCAGAGACTTTCCCGGGACAGTGAAACCCTATATCAGAGACACTGAGAAGAAGCCCCAACGTTCCTTCCAGGCATTTTCAGTGTGGGTGCCTTCTCCACGTGGTTCCTGGTTTCACTGCAGCTCTGAAGAGAATGTTAGCAAAGAGGTAATCGGGACAGTGCAAACAGTACTCAAAGACAGGGAGAGCAAGCTCTACATTACTCTCTTGGCACTTTGGATGTGGGACATACAGCGAGATGTTTGCTGCTTTTACATTTGGCTGTTGGGAGGTTTACAGCACAAAGATATCTAGTTGATTTGAAGCAGTTCCGAGAAAGTCTAAACATAATCCTCACTTTTCCCTCCTGGCACTTTCCCTGTAGGGGATACCGCAAGACGTTTCTGTATATTGGGCACATCGCTCTGCAGGGTGTTAGCAGAGACTTTCCCGGGACAGTGAAACCCTATATCAGAGACACTGAGAAGAAGCCCCAACGTTCCTTCCAGGCACTTTCAGTGTGGGTGCCTTCTCCACGTGGTTCCTGGTTTCACTGCAGCTCTGAAGAGAATGTTAGCAAAGAGGTAATCGGGACAGTGCAAACAGTACTCAAAGACAGGGAGAGCAAGCTCTACATTACTCTCTTGGCACTTTGGATGTGGGACATACAGCGAGATGTTTGCTGCTTTTGCGTTTGGCTGTTGGGAGATTTACAGCACAAAGATATCCAGTTGATTTGAAGCAGTTCAGAGAAAGTCTAAACATAATCCTCACTTTTCCCTCCTGGCACTTTCCCTGTAGGGGATACCGCAAGACGTTTCTGTATATTGGGCACAGCGCTCTGCAGGGTGTTAGCAGAGACTTTCCCGGGACAGTGAAACCCTATATCAGAGACACTGAGAAGAAGCCCCAACGTTCCTTCCAGGCATTTTCAGTGTGGGTGCCTTCTCCACGTGGTTCCTGGTTTCACTGCAGCTCTGAAGAGAATGTTAGCAAAGAGGTAATCGGGACAGTGCAAACAGTACTCAAAGACAGGGAGAGCAAGCTCTCTCTTGGCACTTTGGATGTGGGACATACAGCGAGATGTTTGCTGCTTTTGCGTTTGGCTGTTGGGAGATTTACAGCACAAAGATATCCAGTTGATTTGAAGCAGTTCCGAGAAAGTCTAAACATAATCCTCACTTTTCCCTCCTGGCACTTTCCCTGTAGGAGATACCGCAAGACGTTTCTGTATATTGGGCACAGCGCTCTGCAGGCTGTTAGGAGAGACTTTCCCGGGACAGTGAAACCCTATATCAGAGACACTGAGAAGAAGCCCCAACGTTCATTCCAGGCACTTTCAGAGTTGGTGCCTTCTCCATGTGGTTCCTCGTTTCACTGCAGCTCTGAAGAGAATGTTAGCAAAGAGGTAATCGGGACAGTGCAAACAGTACTCAAAGACAGGGAGAGCAAGCTCTCTCTTGGCACTTTGGATGTGGGACATACAGCGAGATGTTTGCTGCTTTTACGTTTGGCTGTTGGGAGATTTACAGCAGAAAGATATCTAGTTGATTTGAAGCAGTTCAGAGAAAGTCTAAACATAATCCTCACTTTTCCCTCCTGGCACTTTCCCTGTAGGGGATACCGCAAGACGTTTCTGTATATTGGGCACAGCGCTCTGCAGGGTGTTAGCAGAGACTTTCCCGGGACAGTGAAACCCTATATCAGAGACACTGAGAAGAAGCCCCAACGTTCCTTCCAGGCACTTTCAGTGTGGGTGCCTTCTCCACGTGGTTCCTGGTTTCACTGCAGCTCTGAAGAGAATGTTAGCAAAGAGGTAATCGGGACAGTGCAAACAGTACTCAAAGACAGGGAGAGCAAGCTCTCTCTTGGCACTTTGGATGTGGAACATACAGCGAGATGTTTGCTGCTTTTACATTTGGCTGTTGGGAGATTTACAGCACAAAGATATCTAGTTGATTTGAAGCAGTTCCGAGAAAGTCTAAACATAATCCTCACTTTTCCCTCCTGGCACTTTCCCTGTAGGGGATACCGCAAGACGTTTCTGTATATTGGGCACATCGCTCTGCAGGGTGTTAGCAGAGACTTTCCCGGGACAGTGAAACCCTATATCAGAGACACTGAGAAGAAGTCCCAACGTTCATTCCAGGCACTTTCAGAGTTGGTGCCTTCTCCACGTGGTTCCTGGTTTCACTGCAGCTCTGAAGAGAATGTTAGCAAAGAGGTAATCGGGACAGTGCAAACAGTACTCAAAGACAGGGAGAGCAAGCTCTCTCTTGGCACTTTGGATGTGGGACATACAGCGAGATGTTTGCTGCTTTTACATTTGGCTGTTGGGAGATTTACAGCACAAAGATATCCAGTTGATTTGAAGCAATTCCGAGAAAGTCTAAACATAATCCTCACTTTTCCCTCCTGGCACTTTCCCTGTAGGGGATACCGCAAGACGTTTCTGTATATTGGGCACAGCGCTCTGCAGGGTGTTAGCAGAGACTTTCCCGGGACAGTGAAACCCTATATCAGAGACACTGAGAAGAAGCCCCAACGTTCCTTCCAGGCACTTTCAGTGTGGGTGCCTTCTCCACGTAGTTCCTGGTTTCACTGCAGCTCTGAAGAGAATGTTAGCAAAGAGGTAATCGGGACAGTGCAAACAGTACTCAAAGACAAGGAGAGCAAGCTCTCTCTTGGCACTTTGGATGTGGAACATACAGCGAGATGTTTGCTGCTTTTACATTTGGCTGTTGGGAGATTTACAGCACAAAGATATCTAGTTGATTTGAAGCAGTTCCGAGAAAGTCTAAACATAATCCTCACTTTTCCCTCCTGGCACTTTCCCTGTAGGGGATACCGCAAGACGTTTCTGTATATTGGGCACAGCGCTCTGCAGGGTGTTAGCAGAGACTTTCCCGGGACAGTGAAACCCTATATCAGAGACACTGAGAAGAAGCCCCAACGTTCCTTCCAGGCACTTTCAGTGTGGGTGCCTTCTCCACGTGGTTCCTGGTTTCACTGCAGCTCTGAAGAGAATGTTAGCAAAGAGGTAATCGGGACAGTGCAAACAGTACTCAAAGACAGGGAGAGCAAGCTCTACATTACTCTCTTGGCACTTTGGATGTGGGACATACAGCGAGATGTTTGCTGCTTTTGCGTTTGGCTGTTGGGAGATTTACAGCACAAAGATATCCAGTTGATTTGAAGCAGTTCAGAGAAAGTCTAAACATAATCCTCACTTTTCCCTCCTGGCACTTTCCCTGTAGGGGATACCGCAAGACGTTTCTGTATATTGGGCACAGCGCTCTGCAGGGTGTTAGCAGAGACTTTCCCGGGACAGTGAAACCCTATATCAGAGACACTGAGAAGAAGCCCCAACGTTCCTTCCAGGCATTTTCAGTGTGGGTGCCTTCTCCACGTGGTTCCTGGTTTCACTGCAGCTCTGAAGAGAATGTTAGCAAAGAGGTAATCGGGACAGTGCAAACAGTACTCAAAGACAGGGAGAGCAAGCTCTCTCTTGGCACTTTGGATGTGGGACATACAGCGAGATGTTTGCTGCTTTTGCGTTTGGCTGTTGGGAGATTTACAGCACAAAGATATCCAGTTGATTTGAAGCAGTTCCGAGAAAGTCTAAACATAATCCTCACTTTTCCCTCCTGGCACTTTCCCTGTAGGAGATACCGCAAGACGTTTCTGTATATTGGGCACAGCACTCTGCAGGGTGTTAGGAGAGACTTTCCCGGGACAGTGAAACCCTATATCAGAGACACTGAGAAGAAGTCCCAACGTTCATTCCAGGCACTTTCAGAGTTGGTGCCTTCTCCATGTGGTTCCTCGTTTCACTGCAGCTCTGAAGAGAATGTTAGCAAAGAGGTAATCGGGACAGTGCAAACAGTACTCAAAGACAGGGAGAGCAAGCTCTCTCTTGGCACTTTGGATGTGGGACATACAGCGAGATGTTTGCTGCTTTTACGTTTGGCTGTTGGGAGATTTACAGCAGAAAGATATCTAGTTGATTTGAAGCAGTTCAGAGAAAGTCTAAACATAATCCTCACTTTTCCCTCCTGGCACTTTCCCTGTAGGGGATACCGCAAGACGTTTCTGTATATTGGGCACAGCGCTCTGCAGGGTGTTAGCAGAGACTTTCCCGGGACAGTGAAACCCTATATCAGAGACACTGAGAAGAAGCCCCAACGTTCCTTCCAGGCATTTTCAGTGTGGGTGCCTTCTTCACGTGGTTCCTGGTTTCACTGCAGCTCTGAAGAGAATGTTAGCAAAGAGGTAATCGGGACAGTGCAAACAGTACTCAAAGACAGGGAGAGCAAGCTCTCTCTTGGCACTTTGGATGTGGAACATACAGCGAGATGTTTGCTGCTTTTACATTTGGCTGTTGGGAGGTTTACAGCACAAAGATATCTAGTTGATTTGAAGCAGTTCCGAGAAAGTCTAAACATAATCCTCACTTTTCCCTCCTGGCACTTTCCCTGTAGGAGATACCGCAAGACGTTTCTGTATATTGGGCACAGCGCTCTGCAGGGTGTTAGCAGAGACTTTCCCGGGACAGTGAAACCCTATATCAGAGACACTGAGAAGAAGTCCCAACGTTCCTTCCAGGCACTTTCAGAGTTGGTGCCTTCTCCACGTGGTTCCTGGTTTCACTGCAGCTCTGAAGAGAATGTTAGCAAAGAGGTAATCGGGACAGTGCAAACAGTACTCAAAGACAGGGAGAGCAAGCTCTCTCTTGGCACTTTGGATGTGGGACATACGGCGAGATGTTTGCTGCTTTTACATTTGGCTGTTGGGAGATTTACAGCACAAAGATATCTAGTTGATTTGAAGCAGTTCAGAGAAAGTCTAAACATAATCCTCACTTTTCCCTCCTGGCACTTTCCCTGTAGGGGATACCGCAAGACGTTTCTGTATATTGGGCACAGCGCTCTGCAGGGTGTTAGCAGAGACTTTCCCGGGACAGTGAAACCCTATATCAGAGACACTGAGAGGAAGTCCCAACGTTCATTCCAGGCACTTTCAGAGTTGGTGCCTTCTCCACGTGGTTCCTGGTTTCACTGCAGCTCTGAAGAGAATGTTAGCAAAGAGGTAATCGGGACAGTGCAAACAGTACTCAAAGACAGGGAGAGCAAGCTCTCTCTTGGCACTTTGGATGTGGGACATACAGCGAGATGTTTGCTGCTTTTGCGTTTGGCTGTTGGGAGATTTACAGCACAAAGATATCCAGTTGATTTGAAGCAGTTCCGAGAAAGTCTAAACATAATCCTCACTTTTCCCTCCTGGCACTTTCCCTGTAGGGGATACCGCAAGACGTTTCTGTATATTGGGAACAGCGCTCTGCAGGGTGTTAGCAGAGACTTTCCCGGGACAGTGAAACCCTATATCAGAGACACTGAGAAGAAGCCCCAACGTTCCTTCCAGGCACTTTCAGTGTGGGTGCCTTCTCCACGTGGTTCCTGGTTTCACTGCAGCTCTGAAGAGAATGTTAGCAAAGAGGTAATCGGGACAGTGCAAACAGTACTCAAAGACAGGGAGAGCAAGCTCTACATTACTCTCTTGGCACTTTGGATGTGGGACATACAGCGAGATGTTTGCTGCTTTTGCGTTTGGCTGTTGGGAGATTTACAGCACAAAGATATCCAGTTGATTTGAAGCAGTTCAGAGAAAGTCTACACATAATCCTCACTTTTCCCTCCTGGCACTTTCCCTGTAGGGGATACCGCAAGACGTTTCTGTATATTGGGCACAGCGCTCTGCAGGGTGTTAGCAGAGACTTTCCCGGGACAGTGAAACCCTATATCAGAGACACTGAGAAGAAGCCCCAACGTTCCTTCCAGGCATTTTCAGTGTGGGTGCCTTCTCCACGTGGTTCCTGGTTTCACTGCAGCTCTGAAGAGAATGTTAGCAAAGAGGTAATCGGGACAGTGCAAACAGTACTCAAAGACAGGGAGAGCAAGCTCTCTCTTGGCACTTTGGATGTGGGACATACAGCGAGATGTTTGCTGCTTTTGCGTTTGGCTGTTGGGAGATTTACAGCACAAAGATATCCAGTTGATTTGAAGCAGTTCCGAGAAAGTCTAAACATAATCCTCACTTTTCCCTCCTGGCACTTTCCCTGTAGGGGATACCGCAAGACGTTTCTGTATATTGGGAACAGCGCTCTGCAGGGTGTTAGCAGAGACTTTCCCGGGACAGTGAAACCCTATATCAGAGACACTGAGAAGAAGCCCCAACGTTCCTTCCAGGCACTTTCAGTGTGGGTGCCTTCTCCACGTGGTTCCTGGTTTCACTGCAGCTCTGAAGAGAATGTTAGCAAAGAGGTAATCGGGACAGTGCAAACAGTACTCAAAGACAGGGAGAGCAAGCTCTCTCTTGGCACTTTGGATGTGGAACATACAGCGAGATGTTTGCTGCTTTTACATTTGGCTGTTGGGAGATTTACAGCACAAAGATATCTAGTTGATTTCAAGCAGTTCCGAGAAAGTCTAAACATAATCCTCACTTTTCCCTCCTGGCACTTTCCCTGTAGGGGATACCGCAAGACGTTTCTGTATATTGGGCACAGCACTCTGCAGGGTGTTAGGAGAGACTTTCCCGGGACAGTGAAACCCTATATCAGAGACACTGAGAAGAAGCCCCAACGTTCCATCCAGGCACTTTCAGTGTGGGTGCCTTCTCCACGTGGTTCCTGGTTTCACTGCAGCTCTGAAGAGAATGTTAGCAAAGAGGTAATCGGGACAGTGCAAACAGTACTCAAAGACAGGGAGAGCAAGCTCTACATTACTCTCTTGGCACTTTGGATGTGGGACATACAGCGAGATGTTTGCTGCTTTTGCGTTTGGCTGTTGGGAGATTTACAGCACAAAGATATCCAGTTGATTTGAAGCAGTTCAGAGAAAGTCTAAACATAATCCTCACTTTTCCCTCCTGGCACTTTCCCTGTAGGGGATACCGCAAGACGTTTCTGTATATTGGGCACAGCGCTCTGCAGGGTGTTAGCAGAGACTTTCCCGGGACAGTGAAACCCTATATCAGAGACACTGAGAAGAAGCCCCAACGTTCCTTCCAGGCATTTTCAGTGTGGGTGCCTTCTCCACGTGGTTCCTGGTTTCACTGCAGCTCTGAAGAGAATGTTAGCAAAGAGGTAATCGGGACAGTGCAAACAGTACTCAAAGACAGGGAGAGCAAGCTCTCTCTTGGCACTTTGGATGTGGGACATACAGCGAGATGTTTGCTGCTTTTGCGTTTGGCTGTTGGGAGATTTACAGCACAAAGATATCCAGTTGATTTGAAGCAGTTCCGAGAAAGTCTAAACATAATCCTCACTTTTCCCTCCTGGCACTTTCCCTGTAGGAGATACCGCAAGACGTTTCTGTATATTGGGCACAGCGCTCTGCAGGCTGTTAGGAGAGACTTTCCCGGGACAGTGAAACCCTATATCAGAGACACTGAGAAGAAGTCCCAACGTTCATTCCAGGCACTTTCAGAGTTGGTGCCTTCTCCATGTGGTTCCTCGTTTCACTGCAGCTCTGAAGAGAATGTTAGCAAAGAGGTAATCGGGACAGTGCAAACAGTACTCAAAGACAGGGAGAGCAAGCTCTCTCTTGGCACTTTGGATGTGGGACATACAGCGAGATGTTTGCTGCTTTTACGTTTGGCTGTTGGGAGATTTACAGCAGAAAGATATCTAGTTGATTTGAAGCAGTTCAGAGAAAGTCTAAACATAATCCTCACTTTTCCCTCCTGGCACTTTCCCTGTAGGGGATACCGCAAGACGTTTCTGTATATTGGGCACAGCGCTCTGCAGGGTGTTAGCAGAGACTTTCCCGGGACAGTGAAACCCTATATCAGAGACACTGAGAAGAAGCCCCAACGTTCCTTCCAGGCATTTTCAGTGTGGGTGCCTTCTTCACGTGGTTCCTGGTTTCACTGCAGCTCTGAAGAGAATGTTAGCAAAGAGGTAATCGGGACAGTGCAAACAGTACTCAAAGACAGGGAGAGCAAGCTCTCTCTTGGCACTTTGGATGTGGAACATACAGCGAGATGTTTGCTGCTTTTACATTTGGCTGTTGGGAGGTTTACAGCACAAAGATATCTAGTTGATTTGAAGCAGTTCCGAGAAAGTCTAAACATAATCCTCACTTTTCCCTCCTGGCACTTTCCCTGTAGGAGATACCGCAAGACGTTTCTGTATATTGGGCACAGCGCTCTGCAGGGTGTTAGCAGAGACTTTCCCGGGACAGTGAAACCCTATATCAGAGACACTGAGAAGAAGTCCCAACGTTCCTTCCAGGCACTTTCAGAGTTGGTGCCTTCTCCACGTGGTTCCTGGTTTCACTGCAGCTCTGAAGAGAATGTTAGCAAAGAGGTAATCGGGACAGTGCAAACAGTACTCAAAGACAGGGAGAGCAAGCTCTCTCTTGGCACTTTGGATGTGGGACATACGGCGAGATGTTTGCTGCTTTTACATTTGGCTGTTGGGAGATTTACAGCACAAAGATATCTAGTTGATTTGAAGCAGTTCCGAGAAAGTCTAAACATAATCCTCACTTTTCCCTCCTGGCACTTTCCCTGTAGGGGATACCGCAAGACGTTTCTGTATATTGGGCACAGCGCTCTGCAGGGTGTTAGCAGAGACTTTCCCGGGACAGTGAAACCCTATATCAGAGACACTGAGAGGAAGTCCCAACGTTCATTCCAGGCACTTTCAGAGTTGGTGCCTTCTCCACGTGGTTCCTGGTTTCACTGCAGCTCTGAAGAGAATGTTAGCAAAGAGGTAATCGGGACAGTGCAAACAGTACTCAAAGACAGGGAGAGCAAGCTCTCTCTTGGCACTTTGGATGTGGGACATACAGCGAGATGTTTGCTGCTTTTGCGTTTGGCTGTTGGGAGATTTACAGCACAAAGATATCCAGTTGATTTGAAGCAGTTCAGAGAAAGTCTACACATAATCCTCACTTTTCCCTCCTGGCACTTTCCCTGTAGGGGATACCGCAAGACGTTTCTGTATATTGGGCACAGCGCTCTGCAGGGTGTTAGCAGAGACTTTCCCGGGACAGTGAAACCCTATATCAGAGACACTGAGAAGAAGCCCCAACGTTCCTTCCAGGCATTTTCAGTGTGGGTGCCTTCTCCACGTGGTTCCTGGTTTCACTGCAGCTCTGAAGAGAATGTTAGCAAAGAGGTAATCGGGACAGTGCAAACAGTACTCAAAGACAGGGAGAGCAAGCTCTCTCTTGGCACTTTGGATGTGGGACATACAGCGAGATGTTTGCTGCTTTTGCGTTTGGCTGTTGGGAGATTTACAGCACAAAGATATCCAGTTGATTTGAAGCAGTTCCGAGAAAGTCTAAACATAATCCTCACTTTTCCCTCCTGGCACTTTCCCTGTAGGAGATACCGCAAGACGTTTCTGTATATTGGGCACAGCGCTCTGCAGGCTGTTAGGAGAGACTTTCCCGGGACAGTGAAACCCTATATCAGAGACACTGAGAAGAAGTCCCAACGTTCATTCCAGGCACTTTCAGAGTTGGTGCCTTCTCCATGTGGTTCCTCGTTTCACTGCAGCTCTGAAGAGAATGTTAGCAAAGAGGTAATCGGGACAGTGCAAACAGTACTCAAAGACAGGGAGAGCAAGCTCTCTCTTGGCACTTTGGATGTGGGACATACAGCGAGATGTTTGCTGCTTTTACGTTTGGCTGTTGGGAGATTTACAGCAGAAAGATATCTAGTTGATTTGAAGCAGTTCAGAGAAAGTCTAAACATAATCCTCACTTTTCCCTCCTGGCACTTTCCCTGTAGGGGATACCGCAAGACGTTTCTGTATATTGGGCACAGCGCTCTGCAGGGTGTTAGCAGAGACTTTCCCGGGACAGTGAAACCCTATATCAGAGACACTGAGAAGAAGCCCCAACGTTCCTTCCAGGCATTTTCAGTGTGGGTGCCTTCTTCACGTGGTTCCTGGTTTCACTGCAGCTCTGAAGAGAATGTTAGCAAAGAGGTAATCGGGACAGTGCAAACAGTACTCAAAGACAGGGAGAGCAAGCTCTCTCTTGGCACTTTGGATGTGGAACATACAGCGAGATGTTTGCTGCTTTTACATTTGGCTGTTGGGAGGTTTACAGCACAAAGATATCTAGTTGATTTGAAGCAGTTCCGAGAAAGTCTAAACATAATCCTCACTTTTCCCTCCTGGCACTTTCCCTGTAGGAGATACCGCAAGACGTTTCTGTATATTGGGCACAGCGCTCTGCAGGGTGTTAGCAGAGACTTTCCCGGGACAGTGAAACCCTATATCAGAGACACTGAGAGGAAGTCCCAACGTTCATTCCAGGCACTTTCAGAGTTGGTGCCTTCTCCACGTGGTTCCTGGTTTCACTGCAGCTCTGAAGAGAATGTTAGCAAAGAGGTAATCGGGACAGTGCAAACAGTACTCAAAGACAGGGAGAGCAAGCTCTCTCTTGGCACTTTGGATGTGGGACATACAGCGAGATGTTTGCTGCTTTTGCGTTTGGCTGTTGGGAGATTTACAGCACAAAGATATCCAGTTGATTTGAAGCAGTTCAGAGAAAGTCTAAACATAATCCTCACTTTTCCCTCCTGACACTTTCCCTGTAGGGGATACCGCAAGACGTTTCTGTATATTGGGCACAGCGCTCTGCAGGGTGTTAGCAGAGACTTTCCCGGGACAGTGAAACCCTATATCAGAGACACTGAGAAGAAGCCCCAACGTTCCTTCCAGGCACTTTCAGTGTGGGTGCCTTCTCCACGTGGTTCCTGGTTTCACTGCAGCTCTGAAGAGAATGTTAGCAAAGAGGTAATCGGGACAGTGCAAACAGTACTCAAAGACAGGGAGAGCAAGCTCTCTCTTGGCACTTTGGATGTGGAACATACAGCGAGATGTTTGCTGCTTTTACATTTGGCTGTTGGGAGATTTACAGCACAAAGATATCTAGTTGATTTGAAGCAGTTCCGAGAAAGTCTAAACATAATCCTCACTTTTCCCTCCTGGCACTTTCCCTGTAGGGGATACCGCAAGACGTTTCTGTATATTGGGCACAGCACTCTGCAGGGTGTTAGCAGAGACTTTCCCGGGACAGTGAAACCCTATATCAGAGACACTGAGAAGAAGCCCCAACGTTCCTTCCAGGCACTTTCAGTGTGGGTGCCTTCTCCACGTGGTTCCTGGTTTCACTGCAGCTCTGAAGAGAATGTTAGCAAAGAGGTAATCGGGACAGTGCAAACAGTACTCAAAGACAGGGAGAGCAAGCTCTACATTACTCTCTTGGCACTTTGGATGTGGGACATACAGCGAGATGTTTGCTGCTTTTGCGTTTGGCTGTTGGGAGATTTACAGCACAAAGATATCCGGTTGATTTGAAGCAGTTCAGAGAAAGTCTAAACATAATCCTCACTTTTCCCTCCTGGCACTTTCCCTGTAGGGGATACCGCAAGACGTTTCTGTATATTGGGCACAGCGCTCTGCAGGGTGTTAGCAGAGACTTTCCCGGGACAGTGAAACCCTATATCAGAGACACTGAGAAGAAGCCCCAACGTTCCTTCCAGGCATTTTCAGTGTGGGTGCCTTCTCCACGTGGTTCCTCTTTTCACTGCAGCTCTGAAGAGAATGTTAGCAAAGAGGTAATCGGGACAGTGCAAACAGTACTCAAAGACAGGGAGAGCAAGCTCTCTCTTGGCACTTTGGATGTGGGACATACAGCGAGATGTTTGCTGCTTTTGCGTTTGGCTGTTGGGAGATTTACAGCACAAAGATATCCAGTTGATTTGAAGCAGTTCCGAGAAAGTCTAAACATAATCCTCACTTTTCCCTCCTGGCACTTTCCCTGTAGGGGATACCGCAACACGTTTCTGTATATTGGGCACAGCGCTCTGCAGGGTGTTAGCAGAGACTTTCCCGGGACAGTGAAACCCTATATCAGAGACACTGAGAAGAAGCCCCAACGTTCCTTCCAAGCACTTTCAGTGTGGGTGCCTTCTCCACGTGGTTCCTGGTTTCACTGCAGCTCTGAAGAGAATGTTAGCAAAGAGGTAATCGGGACAGTGCAAACAGTACTCAAAGACAGGGAGAGCAAGCTCTCTCTTGGCACTTTGGATGTGGAACATACAGCGAGATGTTTGCTGCTTTTACATTTGGCTGTTGGGAGATTTACAGCACAAAGATATCTAGTTGATTTGAAGCAGTTCCGAGAAAGTCTAAACATAATCCTCACTTTTCCCTCCTGGCACTTTCCCTGTAGGGGATACCGCAAGACGTTTCTGTATATTGGGCACAGCACTCTGCAGGGTGTTAGCAGAGACTTTCCCGGGACAGTGAAACCCTATATCAGAGACACTGAGAAGAAGCCCCAACGTTCCTTCCAGGCACTTTCAGTGTGGGTGCCTTCTCCACGTGGTTCCTGGTTTCACTGCAGCTCTGAAGAGAATGTTAGCAAAGAGGTAATCGGGACAGTGCAAACAGTACTCAAAGACAGGGAGAGCAAGCTCTACATTACTCTCTTGGCACTTTGGATGTGGGACATACAGCGAGATGTTTGCTGCTTTTGCGTTTGGCTGTTGGGAGATTTACAGCACAAAGATATCCAGTTGATTTGAAGCAGTTCAGAGAAAGTCTAAACATAATCCTCACTTTTCCCTCCTGGCACTTTCCCTGTAGGGGATACCGCAAGACGTTTCTGTATATTGGGCACAGCGCTCTGCAGGGTGTTAGCAGAGACTTTCCCGGGACAGTGAAACCCTATATCAGAGACACTGAGAAGAAGCCCCAACGTTCCTTCCAGGCATTTTCAGTGTGGGTGCCTTCTCCACGTGGTTCCTGGTTTCCCTGCAGCTCTGAAGAGAATGTTAGCAAAGAGGTAATCGGGACAGTGCAAACAGTACTCAAAGACAGGGAGAGCAAGCTCTCTCTTGGCACTTTGGATGTGGGACATACAGCGAGATGTTTGCTGCTTTTACATTTGGCTGTTGGGAGATTTACAGCACAAAGATATCCAGTTGATTTGAAGCAGTTCCGAGAAAGTCTAAACATAATCCTCACTTTTCCCTCCTGGCACTTTCCCTGTAGGAGATACCGCAAGACGTTTCTGTATATTGGGCACAGCGCTCTGCAGGCTGTTAGGAGAGACTTTCCCGGGACAGTGAAACCCTATATCAGAGACACTGAGAAGAAGTCCCAACGTTCATTCCAGGCACTTTCAGAGTTGGTGCCTTCTCCATGTGGTTCCTCGTTTCACTGCAGCTCTGAAGAGAATGTTAGCAAAGAGGTAATCGGGACAGTGCAAACAGTACTCAAAGACAGGGAGAGCAAGCTCTCTCTTGGCACTTTGGATGTGGGACATACAGCGAGATGTTTGCTGCTTTTACGTTTGGCTGTTGGGAGATTTACAGCAGAAAGATATCTAGTTGATTTGAAGCAGTTCAGAGAAAGTCTAAACATAATCCTCACTTTTCCCTCCTGGCACTTTCCCTGTAGGGGATACCGCAAGACGTTTCTGTATATTGGGCACAGCGCTCTGCAGGGTGTTAGCAGAGACTTTCCCGGGACAGTGAAACCCTATATCAGAGACACTGAGAAGAAGCCCCAACGTTCCTTCCAGGCATTTTCAGTGTGGGTGCCTTCTTCACGTGGTTCCTGGTTTCACTGCAGCTCTGAAGAGAATGTTAGCAAAGAGGTAATCGGGACAGTGCAAACAGTACTCAAAGACAGGGAGAGCAAGCTCTCTCTTGGCACTTTGGATGTGGAACATACAGCGAGATGTTTGCTGCTTTTACATTTGGCTGTTGGGAGGTTTACAGCACAAAGATATCCAGTTGATTTGAAGCAGTTCCGAGAAAGTCTAAACATAATCCTCACTTTTCCCTCCTGGCACTTTCCCTGTAGGAGATACCGCAAGACGTTTCTGTATATTGGGCACAGCGCTCTGCAGGGTGTTAGCAGAGACTTTCCCGGGACAGTGAAACCCTATATCAGAGACACTGAGAAGAAGTCCCAACGTTCCTTCCAGGCACTTTCAGAGTTGGTGCCTTCTCCACGTGGTTCCTGGTTTCACTGCAGCTCTGAAGAGAATGTTAGCAAAGAGGTAATCGGGACAGTGCAAACAGTACTCAAAGACAGGGAGAGCAAGCTCTCTCTTGGCACTTTGGATGTGGGACATACGGCGAGATGTTTGCTGCTTTTACATTTGGCTGTTGGGAGATTTACAGCAGAAAGATATCTAGTTGATTTGAAGCAGTTCAGAGAAAGTCTAAACATAATCCTCACTTTTCCCTCCTGGCACTTTCCCTGTAGGGGATACCGCAAGACGTTTCTGTATATTGGGCACAGCGCTCTGCAGGGTGTTAGCAGAGACTTTCCCGGGACAGTGAAACCCTATATCAGAGACACTGAGAAGAAGCCCCAACGTTCCTTCCAGGCATTTTCAGTGTGGGTGCCTTCTTCACGTGGTTCCTGGTTTCACTGCAGCTCTGAAGAGAATGTTAGCAAAGAGGTAATCGGGACAGTGCAAACAGTACTCAAAGACAGGGAGAGCAAGCTCTCTCTTGGCACTTTGGATGTGGAACATACAGCGAGATGTTTGCTGCTTTTACATTTGGCTGTTGGGAGGTTTACAGCACAAAGATATCTAGTTGATTTGAAGCAGTTCCGAGAAAGTCTAAACATAATCCTCACTTTTCCCTCCTGGCACTTTCCCTGTAGGAGATACCGCAAGACGTTTCTGTATATTGGGCACAGCGCTCTGCAGGGTGTTAGCAGAGACTTTCCCGGGACAGTGAAACCCTATATCAGAGACACTGAGAAGAAGTCCCAACGTTCCTTCCAGGCACTTTCAGAGTTGGTGCCTTCTCCACGTGGTTCCTGGTTTCACTGCAGCTCTGAAGAGAATGTTAGCAAAGAGGTAATCGGGACAGTGCAAACAGTACTCAAAGACAGGGAGAGCAAGCTCTCTCTTGGCACTTTGGATGTGGGACATACGGCGAGATGTTTGCTGCTTTTACATTTGGCTGTTGGGAGATTTACAGCACAAAGATATCTAGTTGATTTGAAGCAGTTCCGAGAAAGTCTAAACATAATCCTCACTTTTCCCTCCTGGCACTTTCCCTGTAGGGGATACCGCAAGACGTTTCTGTATATTGGGCACATCGCTCTGCAGGGTGTTAGCAGAGACTTTCCCGGGACAGTGAAACCCTATATCAGAGACACTGAGAGGAAGTCCCAACGTTCATTCCAGGCACTTTCAGAGTTGGTGCCTTCTCCACGTGGTTCCTGGTTTCACTGCAGCTCTGAAGAGAATGTTAGCAAAGAGGTAATCGGGACAGTGCAAACAGTACTCAAAGACAGGGAGAGCAAGCTCTCTCTTGGCACTTTGGATGTGGGACATACAGCGAGATGTTTGCTGCTTTTGCGTTTGGCTGTTGGGAGATTTACAGCACAAAGATATCCAGTTGATTTGAAGCAGTTCCGAGAAAGTCTAAACATAATCCTCACTTTTCCCTCCTGGCACTTTCCCTGTAGGGGATACCGCAAGACGTTTCTGTATATTGGGAACAGCGCTCTGCAGGGTGTTAGCAGAGACTTTCCCGGGACAGTGAAACCCTATATCAGAGACACTGAGAAGAAGCCCCAACGTTCCTTCCAGGCACTTTCAGTGTGGGTGCCTTCTCCACGTGGTTCCTGGTTTCACTGCAGCTCTGAAGAGAATGTTAGCAAAGAGGTAATCGGGACAGTGCAAACAGTACTCAAAGACAGGGAGAGCAAGCTCTCTCTTGGCACTTTGGATGTGGAACATACAGCGAGATGTTTGCTGCTTTTACATTTGGCTGTTGGGAGATTTACAGCACAAAGATATCTAATTGATTTGAAGCAGTTCCGAGAAAGTCTAAACATAATCCTCACTTTTCCCTCCTGGCACTTTCCCTGTAGGGGATACCGCAAGACGTTTCTGTATATTGGGCACAGCGCTCTGCAGGGTGTTAGCAGAGACTTTCCCGGGACAGTGAAACCCTATATCAGAGACACTGAGAAGAAGTCCCAACGTTCATTCCAGGCACTTTCAGAGTTGGTGCCTTCTCCACGTGGTTCCTGGTTTCACTGCAGCTCTGAAGAGAATGTTAGCAAAGAGGTAATCGGGACAGTGCAAACAGTACTCAAAGACAGGGAGAGCAAGCTCTCTCTTGGCACTTTGGATGTGGAACATACAGCGAGATGTTTGCTGCTTTTACATTTGGCTGTTGGGAGATTTACAGCACAAAGATATCTAGTTGATTTGAAGCAGTTCCGAGAAAGTCTAAACATAATCCTCACTTTTCCCTCCTGGCACTTTCCCTGTAGGGGATACCGCAAGACGTTTCTGTATATTGGGCACATCGCTCTGCAGGGTGTTAGCAGAGACTTTCCCGGGACAGTGAAACCCTATATCAGAGACACTGAGAAGAAGCCCCAACGTTCCTTCCAGGCACTTTCAGTGTGGGTGCCTTCTCCACGTGGTTCCTGGTTTCACTGCAGCTCTGAAGAGAATGTTAGCAAAGAGGTAATCGGGACAGTGCAAACAGTACTCAAAGACAGGGAGAGCAAGCTCTACATTACTCTCTTGGCACTTTGGATGTGGGACATACAGCGAGATGTTTGCTGCTTTTGCGTTTGGCTGTTGGGAGATTTACAGCACAAAGATATCCAGTTGATTTGAAGCAGTTCCGAGAAAGTCTAAGCATAATCCTCACTTTTCCCTCCTGGCACTTTCCCTGTAGGAGATACCGCAAGACGTTTCTGTATATTGGGCACAGCGCTCTGCAGGGTGTTAGCAGAGACTTTCCCGGGACAGTGAAACCCTATATCAGAGACACTGAGAAGAAGCCCCAACGTTCCTTCCAGGCATTTTCAGTGTGGGTGCCTTCTTCACGTGGTTCCTGGTTTCACTGCAGCTCTGAAGAGAATGTTAGCAAAGAGGTAATCGGGACAGTGCAAACAGTACTCAAAGACAGGGAGAGCAAGCTCTCTCTTGGCACTTTGGATGTGGAACATACAGCGAGATGTTTGCTGCTTTTACATTTGGCTGTTGGGAGATTTACAGCACAAAGATATCTAGTTGATTTGAAGCAGTTCCGAGAAAGTCTAAACATAATCCTCACTTTTCCCTCCTGGCACTTTCCCTGTAGGGGATACCGCAAGACGTTTCTGTATATTGGGCACATCGCTCTGCAGGGTGTTAGCAGAGACTTTCCCGGGACAGTGAAACCCTATGTCAGAGACACTGAGAAGAAGCCCCAAAGTTCCTTCCAGGCACTTTCAGAGTTGGTGCCTTCTCCACGTGGTTCCTGGTTTCACTGCAGCTCTGAAGAGAATGTTAGCAAAGAGGTAATCGGGACAGTGCAAACAGTACTCAAAGACAGGGAGAGCAAGCTCTCTCTTGGCACTTTGGATGTGGGACATACAGCGAGATGTTTGCTGCTTTTACATTTGGCTGTTGGGAGATTTACAGCAGAAAGATATCTAGTTGATTTGAAGCAGTTCCGAGAAAGTCTAAGCATAATCCTCACTTTTCCCTCCTGGCACTTTCCCTGTAGGGGATACCGCAAGACGTTTCTGTATATTGGGCACAGCGCTCTGCAGGGTGTTAGCAGAGACTTTCCCGGGACAGTGAAACCCTATATCAGAGACACTGAGAAGAAGCCCCAACGTTCCTTCCAGGCACTTTCAGTGTGGGTGCCTTCTCCACGTGGTTCCTGGTTTCACTGCAGCTCTGAAGAGAATGTTAGCAAAGAGGTAATCGGGACAGTGCAAACAGTACTCAAAGACAGGGAGAGCAAGCTCTCTCTTGGCACTTTGGATGTGGAACATACAGCGAGATGTTTGCTGCTTTTACATTTGGCTGTTGGGAGATTTACAGCACAAAGATATCTAATTGATTTGAAGCAGTTCCGAGAAAGTCTAAACATAATCCTCACTTTTCCCTCCTGGCACTTTCCCTGTAGGGGATACCGCAAGACGTTTCTGTATATTGGGCACAGCGCTCTGCAGGGTGTTAGCAGAGACTTTCCCGGGACAGTGAAACCCTATATCAGAGACACTGAGAAGAAGTCCCAACGTTCATTCCAGGCACTTTCAGAGTTGGTGCCTTCTCCACGTGGTTCCTGGTTTCACTGCAGCTCTGAAGAGAATGTTAGCAAAGAGGTAATCGGGACAGTGCAAACAGTACTCAAAGACAGGGAGAGCAAGCTCTCTCTTGGCACTTTGGATGTGGAACATACAGCGAGATGTTTGCTGCTTTTACATTTGGCTGTTGGGAGATTTACAGCACAAAGATATCTAGTTGATTTGAAGCAGTTCCGAGAAAGTCTAAACATAATCCTCACTTTTCCCTCCTGGCACTTTCCCTGTAGGGGATACCGCAAGACGTTTCTGTATATTGGGCACATCGCTCTGCAGGGTGTTAGCAGAGACTTTCCCGGGACAGTGAAACCCTATATCAGAGACACTGAGAAGAAGCCCCAACGTTCCTTCCAGGCACTTTCAGTGTGGGTGCCTTCTCCACGTGGTTCCTGGTTTCACTGCAGCTCTGAAGAGAATGTTAGCAAAGAGGTAATCGGGACAGTGCAAACAGTACTCAAAGACAGGGAGAGCAAGCTCTACATTACTCTCTTGGCACTTTGGATGTGGGACATACAGCGAGATGTTTGCTGCTTTTGCGTTTGGCTGTTGGGAGATTTACAGCACAAAGATATCCAGTTGATTTGAAGCAGTTCCGAGAAAGTCTAAGCATAATCCTCACTTTTCCCTCCTGGCACTTTCCCTGTAGGAGATACCGCAAGACGTTTCTGTATATTGGGCACAGCGCTCTGCAGGGTGTTAGCAGAGACTTTCCCGGGACAGTGAAACCCTATATCAGAGACACTGAGAAGAAGCCCCAACGTTCCTTCCAGGCATTTTCAGTGTGGGTGCCTTCTTCACGTGGTTCCTGGTTTCACTGCAGCTCTGAAGAGAATGTTAGCAAAGAGGTAATCGGGACAGTGCAAACAGTACTCAAAGACAGGGAGAGCAAGCTCTCTCTTGGCACTTTGGATGTGGAACATACAGCGAGATGTTTGCTGCTTTTACATTTGGCTGTTGGGAGATTTACAGCACAAAGATATCTAGTTGATTTGAAGCAGTTCCGAGAAAGTCTAAACATAATCCTCACTTTTCCCTCCTGGCACTTTCCCTGTAGGGGATACCGCAAGACGTTTCTGTATATTGGGCACATCGCTCTGCAGGGTGTTAGCAGAGACTTTCCCGGGACAGTGAAACCCTATGTCAGAGACACTGAGAAGAAGCCCCAAAGTTCCTTCCAGGCACTTTCAGAGTTGGTGCCTTCTCCACGTGGTTCCTGGTTTCACTGCAGCTCTGAAGAGAATGTTAGCAAAGAGGTAATCGGGACAGTGCAAACAGTACTCAAAGACAGGGAGAGCAAGCTCTCTCTTGGCACTTTGGATGTGGGACATACAGCGAGATGTTTGCTGCTTTTACATTTGGCTGTTGGGAGATTTACAGCAGAAAGATATCTAGTTGATTTGAAGCAGTTCCGAGAAAGTCTAAGCATAATCCTCACTTTTCCCTCCTGGCACTTTCCCTGTAGGGGATACCGCAAGACGTTTCTGTATATTGGGCACAGCGCTCTGCAGGGTGTTAGCAGAGACTTTCCCGGGACAGTGAAACCCTATATCAGAGACACTGAGAAGAAGCCCCAACGTTCCTTCCAGGCACTTTCAGTGTGGGTGCCTTCTCCACGTGGTTCCTGGTTTCACTGCAGCTCTGAAGAGAATGTTAGCAAAGAGGTAATCGGGACAGTGCAAACAGTACTCAAAGACAGGGAGAGCAAGCTCTCTCTTGGCACTTTGGATGTGGGACATACAGCGAGATGTTTGCTGCTTTTACATTTGGCTGTTGGGAGATTTACAGCACAAAGATATCTAGTTGATTTGAAGCAGTTCCGAGAAAGTCTAAACATAATCCTCACTTTTCCCTCCTGGCACTTTCCCTGTAGGGGATACCGCAAGACGTTTCTGTATATTGGGCACATCGCTCTGCAGGGTGTTAGCAGAGACTTTCCCGGGACAGTGAAACCCTATATCAGAGACACTGAGAAGAAGTCCCAACGTTCCTTCCAGGCACTTTCAGAGTTGGTGCCTTCTCCACGTGGTTCCTGGTTTCACTGCAGCTCTGAAGAGAATGTTAGCAAAGAGGTAATCGGGACAGTGCAAACAGTACTCAAAGACAGGGAGAGCAAGCTCTCTCTTGGCACTTTGGATGTGGGACATACAGCGAGATGTTTGCTGCTTTTACATTTGGCTGTTGGGAGATTTACAGCACAAAGATATCCAGTTGATTTGAAGCAATTCCGAGAAAGTCTAAACATAATCCTCACTTTTCCCTCCTGGCACTTTCCCTGTAGGGGATACCGCAAGACGTTTCTGTATATTGGGAACAGCGCTCTGCAGGGTGTTAGCAGAGACTTTCCCGGGACAGTGAAACCCTATATCAGAGACACTGAGAAGAAGCCCCAACATTCCTTCCAGGCACTTTCAGTGTGGGTGCCTTCTCCACGTAGTTCCTGGTTTCACTGCAGCTCTGAAGAGAATGTTAGCAAAGAGGTAATCGGGACAGTGCAAACAGTACTCAAAGACAAGGAGAGCAAGCTCTCTCTTGGCACTTTGGATGTGGAACATACAGCGAGATGTTTGCTGCTTTTACATTTGGCTGTTGGGAGATTTACAGCACAAAGATATCTAGTTGATTTGAAGCAGTTCCGAGAAAGTCTAAACATAATCCTCACTTTTCCCTCCTGGCACTTTCCCTGTAGGGGATACCGCAAGACGTTTCTGTATATTGGGCACATCGCTCTGCAGGGTGTTAGCAGAGACTTTCCCGGGACAGTGAAACCCTATATCAGAGACACTGAGAAGAAGCCCCAACGTTCCTTCCAGGCACTTTCAGTGTGGGTGCCTTCTCCACGTGGTTCCTGGTTTCACTGCAGCTCTGAAGAGAATGTTAGCAAAGAGGTAATCGGGACAGTGCAAACAGTACTCAAAGACAGGGAGAGCAAGCTCTCTCTTGGCACTTTGGATGTGGGACATACAGCGAGATGTTTGCTGCTTTTGCGTTTGGCTGTTGGGAGATTTACAGCACAAAGATATCCAGTTGATTTGAAGCAGTTCCGAGAAAGTCTAAACATAATCCTCACTTTTCCCTCCTGGCACTTTCCCTGTAGGGGATACCGCAAGACGTTTCTGTATATTGGGCACATCGCTCTGCAGGGTGTTAGCAGAGACTTTCCCGGGACAGTGAAACCCTATATCAGAGACACTGAGAGGAAGTCCCAACGTTCATTCCAGGCACTTTCAGAGTTGGTGCCTTCTCCACGTGGTTCCTGGTTTCACTGCAGCTCTGAAGAGAATGTTAGCAAAGAGGTAATCGGGACAGTGCAAACAGTACTCAAAGACAGGGAGAGCAAGCTCTCTCTTGGCACTTTGGATGTGGGACATACAGCGAGATGTTTGCTGCTTTTGCGTTTGGCTGTTGGGAGATTTACAGCACAAAGATATCCAGTTGATTTGAAGCAGTTCCGAGAAAGTCTAAACATAATCCTCACTTTTCCCTCCTGGCACTTTCCCTGTAGGGGATACCGCAAGACGTTTCTGTATATTGGGAACAGCGCTCTGCAGGGTGTTAGCAGAGACTTTCCCGGGACAGTGAAACCCTATATCAGAGACACTGAGAAGAAGCCCCAACGTTCCTTCCAGGCACTTTCAGTGTGGGTGCCTTCTCCACGTGGTTCCTGGTTTCACTGCAGCTCTGAAGAGAATGTTAGCAAAGAGGTAATCGGGACAGTGCAAACAGTACTCAAAGACAGGGAGAGCAAGCTCTCTCTTGGCACTTTGGATGTGGAACATACAGCGAGATGTTTGCTGCTTTTACATTTGGCTGTTGGGAGATTTACAGCACAAAGATATCTAATTGATTTGAAGCAGTTCCGAGAAAGTCTAAACATAATCCTCACTTTTCCCTCCTGGCACTTTCCCTGTAGGGGATACCGCAAGACGTTTCTGTATATTGGGCACAGCGCTCTGCAGGGTGTTAGCAGAGACTTTCCCGGGACAGTGAAACCCTATATCAGAGACACTGAGAAGAAGCCCCAACGTTCCTTCCAGGCACTTTCAGTGTGGGTGCCTTCTCCACGTGGTTCCTGGTTTCACTGCAGCTCTGAAGAGAATGTTAGCAAAGAGGTAATCGGGACAGTGCAAACAGTACTCAAAGACAGGGAGAGCAAGCTCTACATTACTCTCTTGGCACTTTGGATGTGGGACATACAGCGAGATGTTTGCTGCTTTTGCGTTTGGCTGTTGGGAGATTTACAGCACAAAGATATCCAGTTGATTTGAAGCAGTTCCGAGAAAGTCTAAGCATAATCCTCACTTTTCCCTCCTGGCACTTTCCCTGTAGGAGATACCGCAAGACGTTTCTGTATATTGGGCACAGCGCTCTGCAGGGTGTTAGCAGAGACTTTCCCGGGACAGTGAAACCCTATATCAGAGACACTGAGAAGAAGCCCCAACGTTCCTTCCAGGCATTTTCAGTGTGGGTGCCTTCTTCACGTGGTTCCTGGTTTCACTGCAGCTCTGAAGAGAATGTTAGCAAAGAGGTAATCGGGACAGTGCAAACAGTACTCAAAGACAGGGAGAGCAAGCTCTCTCTTGGCACTTTGGATGTGGAACATACAGCGAGATGTTTGCTGCTTTTACATTTGGCTGTTGGGAGATTTACAGCACAAAGATATCTAGTTGATTTGAAGCAGTTCCGAGAAAGTCTAAACATAATCCTCACTTTTCCCTCCTGGCACTTTCCCTGTAGGGGATACCGCAAGACGTTTCTGTATATTGGGCACATCGCTCTGCAGGGTGTTAGCAGAGACTTTCCCGGGACAGTGAAACCCTATGTCAGAGACACTGAGAAGAAGCCCCAAAGTTCCTTCCAGGCACTTTCAGAGTTGGTGCCTTCTCCACGTGGTTCCTGGTTTCACTGCAGCTCTGAAGAGAATGTTAGCAAAGAGGTAATCGGGACAGTGCAAACAGTACTCAAAGACAGGGAGAGCAAGCTCTCTCTTGGCACTTTGGATGTGGGACATACAGCGAGATGTTTGCTGCTTTTACATTTGGCTGTTGGGAGATTTACAGCAGAAAGATATCTAGTTGATTTGAAGCAGTTCCGAGAAAGTCTAAGCATAATCCTCACTTTTCCCTCCTGGCACTTTCCCTGTAGGGGATACCGCAAGACGTTTCTGTATATTGGGCACAGCGCTCTGCAGGGTGTTAGCAGAGACTTTCCCGGGACAGTGAAACCCTATATCAGAGACACTGAGAAGAAGCCCCAACGTTCCTTCCAGGCACTTTCAGTGTGGGTGCCTTCTCCACGTGGTTCCTGGTTTCACTGCAGCTCTGAAGAGAATGTTAGCAAAGAGGTAATCGGGACAGTGCAAACAGTACTCAAAGACAGGGAGAGCAAGCTCTCTCTTGGCACTTTGGATGTGGAACATACAGCGAGATGTTTGCTGCTTTTACATTTGGCTGTTGGGAGATTTACAGCACAAAGATATCTAGTTGATTTGAAGCAGTTCCGAGAAAGTCTAAACATAATCCTCACTTTTCCCTCCTGGCACTTTCCCTGTAGGGGATACCGCAAGACGTTTCTGTATATTGGGCACATCGCTCTGCAGGGTGTTAGCAGAGACTTTCCCGGGACAGTGAAACCCTATATCAGAGACACTGAGAAGAAGTCCCAACGTTCCTTCCAGGCACTTTCAGAGTTGGTGCCTTCTCCACGTGGTTCCTGGTTTCACTGCAGCTCTGAAGAGAATGTTAGCAAAGAGGTAATCGGGACAGTGCAAACAGTACTCAAAGACAGGGAGAGCAAGCTCTCTCTTGGCACTTTGGATGTGGGACATACAGCGAGATGTTTGCTGCTTTTACATTTGGCTGTTGGGAGATTTACAGCACAAAGATATCTAGTTGATTTGAAGCAGTTCCGAGAAAGTCTAAACATAATCCTCACTTTTCCCTCCTGGCACTTTCCCTGTAGGGGATACCGCAAGACGTTTCTGTATATTGGGCACATCGCTCTGCAGGGTGTTAGCAGAGACTTTCCCGGGACAGTGAAACCCTATATCAGAGACACTGAGAAGAAGCCCCAACGTTCCTTCCAGGCACTTTCAGTGTGGGTGCCTTCTCCACGTGGTTCCTGGTTTCACTGCAGCTCTGAAGAGAATGTTAGCAAAGAGGTAATCGGGACAGTGCAAACAGTACTCAAAGACAGGGAGAGCAAGCTCTCTCTTGGCACTTTGGATGTGGGACATACAGCGAGATGTTTGCTGCTTTTGCGTTTGGCTGTTGGGAGATTTACAGCACAAAGATATCCAGTTGATTTGAAGCAGTTCCGAGAAAGTCTAAACATAATCCTCACTTTTCCCTCCTGGCACTTTCCCTGTAGGGGATACCGCAAGACGTTTCTGTATATTGGGCACATCGCTCTGCAGGGTGTTAGCAGAGACTTTCCCGGGACAGTGAAACCCTATATCAGAGACACTGAGAGGAAGTCCCAACGTTCATTCCAGGCACTTTCAGAGTTGGTGCCTTCTCCACGTGGTTCCTGGTTTCACTGCAGCTCTGAAGAGAATGTTAGCAAAGAGGTAATCGGGACAGTGCAAACAGTACTCAAAGACAGGGAGAGCAAGCTCTCTCTTGGCACTTTGGATGTGGGACATACAGCGAGATGTTTGCTGCTTTTGCGTTTGGCTGTTGGGAGATTTACAGCACAAAGATATCCAGTTGATTTGAAGCAGTTCCGAGAAAGTCTAAACATAATCCTCACTTTTCCCTCCTGGCACTTTCCCTGTAGGGGATACCGCAAGACGTTTCTGTATATTGGGAACAGCGCTCTGCAGGGTGTTAGCAGAGACTTTCCCGGGACAGTGAAACCCTATATCAGAGACACTGAGAAGAAGCCCCAACGTTCCTTCCAGGCACTTTCAGTGTGGGTGCCTTCTCCACGTGGTTCCTGGTTTCACTGCAGCTCTGAAGAGAATGTTAGCAAAGAGGTAATCGGGACAGTGCAAACAGTACTCAAAGACAGGGAGAGCAAGCTCTCTCTTGGCACTTTGGATGTGGAACATACAGCGAGATGTTTGCTGCTTTTACATTTGGCTGTTGGGAGATTTACAGCACAAAGATATCTAATTGATTTGAAGCAGTTCCGAGAAAGTCTAAACATAATCCTCACTTTTCCCTCCTGGCACTTTCCCTGTAGGGGATACCGCAAGACGTTTCTGTATATTGGGCACAGCGCTCTGCAGGGTGTTAGCAGAGACTTTCCCGGGACAGTGAAACCCTATATCAGAGACACTGAGAAGAAGCCCCAACGTTCCTTCCAGGCACTTTCAGTGTGGGTGCCTTCTCCACGTGGTTCCTGGTTTCACTGCAGCTCTGAAGAGAATGTTAGCAAAGAGGTAATCGGGACAGTGCAAACAGTACTCAAAGACAGGGAGAGCAAGCTCTACATTACTCTCTTGGCACTTTGGATGTGGGACATACAGCGAGATGTTTGCTGCTTTTGCGTTTGGCTGTTGGGAGATTTACAGCACAAAGATATCCAGTTGATTTGAAGCAGTTCCGAGAAAGTCTAAGCATAATCCTCACTTTTCCCTCCTGGCACTTTCCCTGTAGGAGATACCGCAAGACGTTTCTGTATATTGGGCACAGCGCTCTGCAGGGTGTTAGCAGAGACTTTCCCGGGACAGTGAAACCCTATATCAGAGACACTGAGAAGAAGCCCCAACGTTCCTTCCAGGCATTTTCAGTGTGGGTGCCTTCTTCACGTGGTTCCTGGTTTCACTGCAGCTCTGAAGAGAATGTTAGCAAAGAGGTAATCGGGACAGTGCAAACAGTACTCAAAGACAGGGAGAGCAAGCTCTCTCTTGGCACTTTGGATGTGGAACATACAGCGAGATGTTTGCTGCTTTTACATTTGGCTGTTGGGAGATTTACAGCACAAAGATATCTAGTTGATTTGAAGCAGTTCCGAGAAAGTCTAAACATAATCCTCACTTTTCCCTCCTGGCACTTTCCCTGTAGGGGATACCGCAAGACGTTTCTGTATATTGGGCACATCGCTCTGCAGGGTGTTAGCAGAGACTTTCCCGGGACAGTGAAACCCTATGTCAGAGACACTGAGAAGAAGCCCCAAAGTTCCTTCCAGGCACTTTCAGAGTTGGTGCCTTCTCCACGTGGTTCCTGGTTTCACTGCAGCTCTGAAGAGAATGTTAGCAAAGAGGTAATCGGGACAGTGCAAACAGTACTCAAAGACAGGGAGAGCAAGCTCTCTCTTGGCACTTTGGATGTGGGACATACAGCGAGATGTTTGCTGCTTTTACATTTGGCTGTTGGGAGATTTACAGCAGAAAGATATCTAGTTGATTTGAAGCAGTTCCGAGAAAGTCTAAGCATAATCCTCACTTTTCCCTCCTGGCACTTTCCCTGTAGGGGATACCGCAAGACGTTTCTGTATATTGGGCACAGCGCTCTGCAGGGTGTTAGCAGAGACTTTCCCGGGACAGTGAAACCCTATATCAGAGACACTGAGAAGAAGCCCCAACGTTCCTTCCAGGCACTTTCAGTGTGGGTGCCTTCTCCACGTGGTTCCTGGTTTCACTGCAGCTCTGAAGAGAATGTTAGCAAAGAGGTAATCGGGACAGTGCAAACAGTACTCAAAGACAGGGAGAGCAAGCTCTCTCTTGGCACTTTGGATGTGGAACATACAGCGAGATGTTTGCTGCTTTTACATTTGGCTGTTGGGAGATTTACAGCACAAAGATATCTAGTTGATTTGAAGCAGTTCCGAGAAAGTCTAAACATAATCCTCACTTTTCCCTCCTGGCACTTTCCCTGTAGGGGATACCGCAAGACGTTTCTGTATATTGGGCACATCGCTCTGCAGGGTGTTAGCAGAGACTTTCCCGGGACAGTGAAACCCTATATCAGAGACACTGAGAAGAAGTCCCAACGTTCCTTCCAGGCACTTTCAGAGTTGGTGCCTTCTCCACGTGGTTCCTGGTTTCACTGCAGCTCTGAAGAGAATGTTAGCAAAGAGGTAATCGGGACAGTGCAAACAGTACTCAAAGACAGGGAGAGCAAGCTCTCTCTTGGCACTTTGGATGTGGGACATACAGCGAGATGTTTGCTGCTTTTACATTTGGCTGTTGGGAGATTTACAGCACAAAGATATCCAGTTGATTTGAAGCAATTCCGAGAAAGTCTAAACATAATCCTCACTTTTCCCTCCTGGCACTTTCCCTGTAGGGGATACCGCAAGACGTTTCTGTATATTGGGAACAGCGCTCTGCAGGGTGTTAGCAGAGACTTTCCCGGGACAGTGAAACCCTATATCAGAGACACTGAGAAGAAGCCCCAACATTCCTTCCAGGCACTTTCAGTGTGGGTGCCTTCTCCACGTAGTTCCTGGTTTCACTGCAGCTCTGAAGAGAATGTTAGCAAAGAGGTAATCGGGACAGTGCAAACAGTACTCAAAGACAAGGAGAGCAAGCTCTCTCTTGGCACTTTGGATGTGGAACATACAGCGAGATGTTTGCTGCTTTTACATTTGGCTGTTGGGAGATTTACAGCACAAAGATATCTAGTTGATTTGAAGCAGTTCCGAGAAAGTCTAAACATAATCCTCACTTTTCCCTCCTGGCACTTTCCCTGTAGGGGATACCGCAAGACGTTTCTGTATATTGGGCACATCGCTCTGCAGGGTGTTAGCAGAGACTTTCCCGGGACAGTGAAACCCTATATCAGAGACACTGAGAAGAAGCCCCAACGTTCCTTCCAGGCACTTTCAGTGTGGGTGCCTTCTCCACGTGGTTCCTGGTTTCACTGCAGCTCTGAAGAGAATGTTAGCAAAGAGGTAATCGGGACAGTGCAAACAGTACTCAAAGACAGGGAGAGCAAGCTCTCTCTTGGCACTTTGGATGTGGGACATACAGCGAGATGTTTGCTGCTTTTGCGTTTGGCTGTTGGGAGATTTACAGCACAAAGATATCCAGTTGATTTGAAGCAGTTCCGAGAAAGTCTAAGCATAATCCTCACTTTTCCCTCCTGGCACTTTCCCTGTAGGAGATACCGCAAGACGTTTCTGTATATTGGGCACAGCGCTCTGCAGGGTGTTAGCAGAGACTTTCCCGGGACAGTGAAACCCTATATCAGAGACACTGAGAAGAAGCCCCAACGTTCCTTCCAGGCACTTTCAGAGTTGGTGCCTTCTCCACGTGGTTCCTGGTTTCACTGCAGCTCTGAAGAGAATGTTAGCAAAGAGGTAATCGGGACAGTGCAAACAGTACTCAAAGACAGGGAGAGCAAGCTCTACATTACTCTCTTGGCACTTTGGATGTGGGACATACAGCGAGATGTTTGCTGCTTTTGCGTTTGGCTGTTGGGAGATTTACAGCACAAAGATATCCAGTTGATTTGAAGCAGTTCCGAGAAAGTCTAAGCATAATCCTCACTTTTCCCTCCTGGCACTTTCCCTGTAGGAGATACCGCAAGACGTTTCTGTATATTGGGCACAGCGCTCTGCAGGGTGTTAGCAGAGACTTTCCCGGGACAGTGAAACCCTATATCAGAGACACTGAGAAGAAGCCCCAACGTTCCTTCCAGGCACTTTCAGAGTTGGTGCCTTCTCCACGTGGTTCCTGGTTTCACTGCAGCTCTGAAGAGAATGTTAGCAAAGAGGTAATCGGGACAGTGCAAACAGTACTCAAAGACAGGGAGAGCAAGCTCTCTCTTGGCACTTTGGATGTGGGACATACAGCGAGATGTTTGCTGCTTTTACATTTGGCTGTTGGGAGATTTACAGCACAAAGATATCCAGTTGATTTGAAGCAATTCCGAGAAAGTCTAAACATAATCCTCACTTTTCCCTCCTGGCACTTTCCCTGTAGGGGATACCGCAAGACGTTTCTGTATATTGGGAACAGCGCTCTGCAGGGTGTTAGCAGAGACTTTCCCGGGACAGTGAAACCCTATATCAGAGACACTGAGAAGAAGCCCCAACATTCCTTCCAGGCACTTTCAGTGTGGGTGCCTTCTCCACGTAGTTCCTGGTTTCACTGCAGCTCTGAAGAGAATGTTAGCAAAGAGGTAATCGGGACAGTGCAAACAGTACTCAAAGACAGGGAGAGCAAGCTCTCTCTTGGCACTTTGGATGTGGGACATACAGCGAGATGTTTGCTGCTTTTACATTTGGCTGTTGGGAGATTTACAGCAGAAAGATATCTAGTTGATTTGAAGCAGTTCCGAGAAAGTCTAAGCATAATCCTCACTTTTCCCTCCTGGCACTTTCCCTGTAGGGGATACCGCAAGACGTTTCTGTATATTGGGCACAGCGCTCTGCAGGGTGTTAGCAGAGACTTTCCCGGGACAGTGAAACCCTATATCAGAGACACTGAGAAGAAGCCCCAACGTTCCTTCCAGGCACTTTCAGTGTGGGTGCCTTCTCCACGTGGTTCCTGGTTTCACTGCAGCTCTGAAGAGAATGTTAGCAAAGAGGTAATCGGGACAGTGCAAACAGTACTCAAAGACAGGGAGAGCAAGCTCTCTCTTGGCACTTTGGATGTGGAACATACAGCGAGATGTTTGCTGCTTTTACATTTGGCTGTTGGGAGATTTACAGCACAAAGATATCTAGTTGATTTGAAGCAGTTCCGAGAAAGTCTAAACATAATCCTCACTTTTCCCTCCTGGCACTTTCCCTGTAGGGGATACCGCAAGACGTTTCTGTATATTGGGCACATCGCTCTGCAGGGTGTTAGCAGAGACTTTCCCGGGACAGTGAAACCCTATATCAGAGACACTGAGAAGAAGTCCCAACGTTCCTTCCAGGCACTTTCAGAGTTGGTGCCTTCTCCACGTGGTTCCTGGTTTCACTGCAGCTCTGAAGAGAATGTTAGCAAAGAGGTAATCGGGACAGTGCAAACAGTACTCAAAGACAGGGAGAGCAAGCTCTCTCTTGGCACTTTGGATGTGGGACATACAGCGAGATGTTTGCTGCTTTTACATTTGGCTGTTGGGAGATTTACAGCACAAAGATATCCAGTTGATTTGAAGCAATTCCGAGAAAGTCTAAACATAATCCTCACTTTTCCCTCCTGGCACTTTCCCTGTAGGGGATACCGCAAGACGTTTCTGTATATTGGGAACAGCGCTCTGCAGGGTGTTAGCAGAGACTTTCCCGGGACAGTGAAACCCTATATCAGAGACACTGAGAAGAAGCCCCAACATTCCTTCCAGGCACTTTCAGTGTGGGTGCCTTCTCCACGTAGTTCCTGGTTTCACTGCAGCTCTGAAGAGAATGTTAGCAAAGAGGTAATCGGGACAGTGCAAACAGTACTCAAAGACAAGGAGAGCAAGCTCTCTCTTGGCACTTTGGATGTGGAACATACAGCGAGATGTTTGCTGCTTTTACATTTGGCTGTTGGGAGATTTACAGCAGAAAGATATCTAGTTGATTTGAAGCAGTTCCGAGAAAGTCTAAACATAATCCTCACTTTTCCCTCCTGGCACTTTCCCTGTAGGGGATACCGCAAGACGTTTCTGTATATTGGGCACATCGCTCTGCAGGGTGTTAGCAGAGACTTTCCCGGGACAGTGAAACCCTATATCAGAGACGCTGAGAAGAAGTCCCAAGGTTCCTTCCAGGCACTTTCAGAGTTGGTGCCTTCTCCACGTGGTTCCTGGTTTCACTGCAGCTCTGAAGAGAATGTTAGCAAAGAGGTAATCGGGACAGTGCAAACAGTACTCAAAGACAGGGAGAGCAAGCTCTCTCTTGGCACTTTGGATGTGGGACATACAGCGAGATGTTTGCTGCTTTTGCGTTTGGCTGTTGGGAGATTTACAGCACAAAGATATCCAGTTGATTTGAAGCAGTTCCGAGAAAGTCTAAGCATAATCCTCACTTTTCCCTCCTGGCACTTTCCCTGTAGGAGATACCGCAAGACGTTTCTGTATATTGGGCACAGCGCTCTGCAGGGTGTTAGCAGAGACTTTCCCGGGACAGTGAAACCCTATATCAGAGACACTGAGAAGAAGCCCCAACGTTCCTTCCAGGCACTTTCAGAGTTGGTGCCTTCTCCACGTGGTTCCTGGTTTCACTGCAGCTCTGAAGAGAATGTTAGCAAAGAGGTAATCGGGACAGTGCAAACAGTACTCAAAGACAGGGAGAGCAAGCTCTACATTACTCTCTTGGCACTTTGGATGTGGGACATACAGCGAGATGTTTGCTGCTTTTGCGTTTGGCTGTTGGGAGATTTACAGCACAAAGATATCCAGTTGATTTGAAGCAGTTCCGAGAAAGTCTAAGCATAATCCTCACTTTTCCCTCCTGGCACTTTCCCTGTAGGAGATACCGCAAGACGTTTCTGTATATTGGGCACAGCGCTCTGCAGGGTGTTAGCAGAGACTTTCCCGGGACAGTGAAACCCTATATCAGAGACACTGAGAAGAAGCCCCAACGTTCCTTCCAGGCACTTTCAGAGTTGGTGCCTTCTCCACGTGGTTCCTGGTTTCACTGCAGCTCTGAAGAGAATGTTAGCAAAGAGGTAATCGGGACAGTGCAAACAGTACTCAAAGACAGGGAGAGCAAGCTCTCTCTTGGCACTTTGGATGTGGGACATACAGCGAGATGTTTGCTGCTTTTACATTTGGCTGTTGGGAGATTTACAGCACAAAGATATCCAGTTGATTTGAAGCAATTCCGAGAAAGTCTAAACATAATCCTCACTTTTCCCTCCTGGCACTTTCCCTGTAGGGGATACCGCAAGACGTTTCTGTATATTGGGAACAGCGCTCTGCAGGGTGTTAGCAGAGACTTTCCCGGGACAGTGAAACCCTATATCAGAGACACTGAGAAGAAGCCCCAACATTCCTTCCAGGCACTTTCAGTGTGGGTGCCTTCTCCACGTAGTTCCTGGTTTCACTGCAGCTCTGAAGAGAATGTTAGCAAAGAGGTAATCGGGACAGTGCAAACAGTACTCAAAGACAAGGAGAGCAAGCTCTCTCTTGGCACTTTGGATGTGGAACATACAGCGAGATGTTTGCTGCTTTTACATTTGGCTGTTGGGAGATTTACAGCAGAAAGATATCTAGTTGATTTGAAGCAGTTCCGAGAAAGTCTAAACATAATCCTCACTTTTCCCTCCTGGCACTTTCCCTGTAGGGGATACCGCAAGACGTTTCTGTATATTGGGCACAGCGCTCTGCAGGGTGTTAGCAGAGACTTTCCCGGGACAGTGAAACCCTATATCAGAGACACTGAGAAGAAGCCCCAACGTTCCTTCCAGGCACTTTCAGTGTGGGTGCCTTCTCCACGTGGTTCCTGGTTTCACTGCAGCTCTGAAGAGAATGTTAGCAAAGAGGTAATCGGGACAGTGCAAACAGTACTCAAAGACAGGGAGAGCAAGCTCTCTCTTAGCACTTTGGATGTGGGACATACAGCGAGATGTTTGCTGCTTTTGCGTTTGGCTGTTGGGAGATTTACAGCACAAAGATATCCAGTTGATTTGAAGCAGTTCCGAGAAAGTCTAAACATAATCCTCACTTTTCCCTCTTGGCACTTTCCCTGTAGGGGATACCGCAAGACGTTTCTGTATATTGGGCACAGCGCTCTGCAGGGTGTTAGCAGAGACTTTCCCGGGACAGTGAAACCCTATATCAGAGACGCTGAGAAGAAGTCCCAAGGTTCCTTCCAGGCACTTTCAGAGTTGGTGCCTTCTCCACGTGGTTCCTGGTTTCACTGCAGCTCTGAAGAGAATGTTAGCAAAGAGGTAATCGGGACAGTGCAAACAGTACTCAAAGACAGGGAGAGCAAGCTCTCTCTTGGCACTTTGGATGTGGGACATACAGCGAGATGTTTGCTGCTTTTGCGTTTGGCAGTTGGGAGATTTACAGCACAAAGATATCTAGTTGATTTGAAGCAGTTCCGAGAAAGTCTAAGCATAATCCTCACTTTTCCCTCCTGGCACTTTCCCTGCAGGGGATACCGCAAGACGTTTCTGTATATTGGGCACAGTGCTCTGCAGGGTGTTAGCAGAGACTTTCCCGGGACAGTGAAACCCTATATCAGAGACACTGAGAAGAAGCCCCAACGTTCCTTCCAGGCATTTTCAGTGTGGGTGCCTTCTCCACGTGGTTCCTGGTTTCACTGCAGCTCTGAAGAGAATGTTAGCAAAGAGGTAATCAGGACAGTGCAAACAGTACTCAAAGACAGGGAGAGCAAGCTCTACATTACTCTCTTGGCACTTTGGATGTGGGACATACAGCGAGATGTTTGCTGCTTTTGCGTTTGGCTGTTGGGAGATTTACAGCACAAAGATATCCAGTTGATTTGAAGCAGTTCCGAGAAAGTCTAAGCATAATCCTCACTTTTCCCTCCTGGCACTTTCCCTGTAGGAGATACCGCAAGACGTTTCTGTATATTGGGCACAGCGCTCTGCAGGGTGTTAGGAGAGACTTTCCCGGGACAGTGAAACCCTATATCAGAGACACTGAGAAGAAGCCCCAACGTTCCTTCCAGGCATTTTCAGTGTGGGTGCCTTCTTCACGTGGTTCCTGGTTTCACTGCAGCTCTGAAGAGAATGTTAGCAAAGAGGTAATCGGGACAGTGCAAACAGTACTCAAAGACAGGGAGAGCAAGCTCTCTCTTGGCACTTTGGATGTGGGACATACAGCGAGATGTTTGCTGCTTTTGCGTTTGGCTGTTGGGAGATTTACAGCACAAAGATATCCAGTTGATTTGAAGCAGTTCCGAGAAAGTCTAAGCATAATCCTCACTTTTCCCTCCTGGCACTTTCCCTGTAGGAGATACCGCAAGACGTTTCTGTATATTGGGCACAGCGCTCTGCAGGGTGTTAGCAGAGACTTTCCCGGGACAGTGAAACCCTATATCAGAGACACTGAGAAGAAGCCCCAACGTTCCTTCCAGGCACTTTCAGAGTTGGTGCCTTCTCCACGTGGTTCCTGGTTTCACTGCAGCTCTGAAGAGAATGTTAGCAAAGAGGTAATCGGGACAGTGCAAACAGTACTCAAAGACAGGGAGAGCAAGCTCTACATTACTCTCTTGGCACTTTGGATGTGGGACATACAGCGAGATGTTTGCTGCTTTTGCGTTTGGCTGTTGGGAGATTTACAGCACAAAGATATCCAGTTGATTTGAAGCAGTTCCGAGAAAGTCTAAGCATAATCCTCACTTTTCCCTCCTGGCACTTTCCCTGTAGGAGATACCGCAAGACGTTTCTGTATATTGGGCACAGCGCTCTGCAGGGTGTTAGCAGAGACTTTCCCGGGACAGTGAAACCCTATATCAGAGACACTGAGAAGAAGCCCCAACGTTCCTTCCAGGCACTTTCAGAGTTGGTGCCTTCTCCACGTGGTTCCTGGTTTCACTGCAGCTCTGAAGAGAATGTTAGCAAAGAGGTAATCGGGACAGTGCAAACAGTACTCAAAGACAGGGAGAGCAAGCTCTCTCTTGGCACTTTGGATGTGGGACATACAGCGAGATGTTTGCTGCTTTTACATTTGGCTGTTGGGAGATTTACAGCACAAAGATATCCAGTTGATTTGAAGCAATTCCGAGAAAGTCTAAACATAATCCTCACTTTTCCCTCCTGGCACTTTCCCTGTAGGGGATACCGCAAGACGTTTCTGTATATTGGGAACAGCGCTCTGCAGGGTGTTAGCAGAGACTTTCCCGGGACAGTGAAACCCTATATCAGAGACACTGAGAAGAAGCCCCAACATTCCTTCCAGGCACTTTCAGTGTGGGTGCCTTCTCCACGTAGTTCCTGGTTTCACTGCAGCTCTGAAGAGAATGTTAGCAAAGAGGTAATCGGGACAGTGCAAACAGTACTCAAAGACAAGGAGAGCAAGCTCTCTCTTGGCACTTTGGATGTGGAACATACAGCGAGATGTTTGCTGCTTTTACATTTGGCTGTTGGGAGATTTACAGCAGAAAGATATCTAGTTGATTTGAAGCAGTTCCGAGAAAGTCTAAACATAATCCTCACTTTTCCCTCCTGGCACTTTCCCTGTAGGGGATACCGCAAGACGTTTCTGTATATTGGGCACAGCGCTCTGCAGGGTGTTAGCAGAGACTTTCCCGGGACAGTGAAACCCTATATCAGAGACGCTGAGAAGAAGTCCCAAGGTTCCTTCCAGGCACTTTCAGAGTTGGTGCCTTCTCCACGTGGTTCCTGGTTTCACTGCAGCTCTGAAGAGAATGTTAGCAAAGAGGTAATCGGGACAGTGCAAACAGTACTCAAAGACAGGGAGAGCAAGCTCTCTCTTGGCACTTTGGATGTGGGACATACAGCGAGATGTTTGCTGCTTTTGCGTTTGGCAGTTGGGAGATTTACAGCACAAAGATATCTAGTTGATTTGAAGCAGTTCCGAGAAAGTCTAAGCATAATCCTCACTTTTCCCTCCTGGCAATTTCCCTGTAGGGGATACCGCAAGACGTTTCTGTATATTGGGCACAGCGCTCTGCAGGGTGTTAGCAGAGACTTTCCCGGGACAGTGAAACCCTATATCAGAGACACTGAGAAGAAGCCCCAACGTTCCTTCCAGGCATTTTCAGTGTGGGTGCCTTCTCCACGTGGTTCCTGGTTTCACTGCAGCTCTGAAGAGAATGTTAGCAAAGAGGTAATCGGGACAGTGCAAACAGTACTCAAAGACAGGGAGAGCAAGCTCTCTCTTGGCACTTTGGATGTGGGACATACAGCGAGATGTTTGCTGCTTTTGCGTTTGGCTGTTGGGAGATTTACAGCACAAAGATATCCAGTTGATTTGAAGCAGTTCCGAGAAAGTCTAAACATAATCCTCACTTTTCCCTCCTGGCACTTTCCCTGTAGGGGATACCGCAAGACGTTTCTGTATATTGGGCACAGCGCTCTGCAGGGTGTTAGCAGAGACTTTCCCGGGACAGTGAAACCCTATATCAGAGACACTGAGAAGAAGCCCCAACGTTCCTTCCAGGCATTTTCAGTGTGGGTGCCTTCTCCACGTGGTTCCTGGTTTCACTGCAGCTCTGAAGAGAATGTTAGCAAAGAGGTAATCAGGACAGTGCAAACAGTACTCAAAGACAGGGAGAGCAAGCTCTACATTACTCTCTTGGCACTTTGGATGTGGGACATACAGCGAGATGTTTGCTGCTTTTGCGTTTGGCTGTTGGGAGATTTACAGCACAAAGATATCCAGTTGATTTGAAGCAGTTCCGAGAAAGTCTAAGCATAATCCTCACTTTTCCCTCCTGGCACTTTCCCTGTAGGAGATACCGCAAGACGTTTCTGTATATTGGGCACAGCGCTCTGCAGGGTGTTAGCAGAGACTTTCCCGGGACAGTGAAACCCTATATCAGAGACACTGAGAAGAAGCCCCAACGTTCCTTCCAGGCATTTTCAGTGTGGGTGCCTTCTTCACGTGGTTCCTGGTTTCACTGCAGCTCTGAAGAGAATGTTAGCAAAGAGGTAATCGGGACAGTGCAAACAGTACTCAAAGACAGGGAGAGCAAGCTCTCTCTTGGCACTTTGGATGTGGGACATACAGCGAGATGTTTGCTGCTTTTGCGTTTGGCTGTTGGGAGATTTACAGCACAAAGATATCCAGTTGATTTGAAGCAGTTCCGAGAAAGTCTAAGCATAATCCTCACTTTTCCCTCCTGGCACTTTCCCTGTAGGAGATACCGCAAGACGTTTCTGTATATTGGGCACAGCGCTCTGCAGGGTGTTAGCAGAGACTTTCCCGGGACAGTGAAACCCTATATCAGAGACACTGAGAAGAAGCCCCAACGTTCCTTCCAGGCACTTTCAGAGTTGGTGCCTTCTCCACGTGGTTCCTGGTTTCACTGCAGCTCTGAAGAGAATGTTAGCAAAGAGGTAATCGGGACAGTGCAAACAGTACTCAAAGACAGGGAGAGCAAGCTCTACATTACTCTCTTGGCACTTTGGATGTGGGACATACAGCGAGATGTTTGCTGCTTTTGCGTTTGGCTGTTGGGAGATTTACAGCACAAAGATATCCAGTTGATTTGAAGCAGTTCCGAGAAAGTCTAAGCATAATCCTCACTTTTCCCTCCTGGCACTTTCCCTGTAGGAGATACCGCAAGACGTTTCTGTATATTGGGCACAGCGCTCTGCAGGGTGTTAGCAGAGACTTTCCCGGGACAGTGAAACCCTATATCAGAGACACTGAGAAGAAGCCCCAACGTTCCTTCCAGGCATTTTCAGTGTGGGTGCCTTCTTCACGTGGTTCCTGGTTTCACTGCAGCTCTGAAGAGAATGTTAGCAAAGAGGTAATCGGGACAGTGCAAACAGTACTCAAAGACAGGGAGAGCAAGCTCTACATTACTCTCTTGGCACTTTGGATGTGGGACATACAGCGAGATGTTTGCTGCTTTTGCGTTTGGCTGTTGGGAGATTTACAGCACAAAGATATCCAGTTGATTTGAAGCAGTTCCGAGAAAGTCTAAGCATAATCCTCACTTTTCCCTCCTGGCACTTTCCCTGTAGGGGATACCGCAAGACGTTTCTGTATATTGGGCACAGCACTCTGCAGGGTGTTAGCAGAGACTTTCCCGGGACAGTGAAACCCTATATCAGAGACACTGAGAAGAAGCCCCAACGTTCCTTCCAGGCATTTTCAGTGTGGGTGCCTTCTTCACGTGGTTCCTGGTTTCACTGCAGCTCTGAAGAGAATGTTAGCAAAGTGGTAATCGGGACAGTGCAAACAGTACTCAAAGACAGGGAGAGCAAGTTCTCTCTTGGCACTTTGGATGTGGGACATACAGCGAGATGTTTGCTGCTTTTGCGTTTGGCTGTTGGGAGATTTACAGCACAAAGATATCCAGTTGATTTGAAGCAGTTCCGAGAAAGTCTAAGCATAATCCTCACTTTTCCCTCCTGGCACTTTCCCTGTAGGAGATACCGCAAGACGTTTCTGTATATTGGGCACAGCGCTCTGCAGGGTGTTAGCAGAGACTTTCCCGGGACAGTGAAACCCTATATCAGAGACACTGAGAAGAAGCCCCAACGTTCCTTCCAGGCACTTTCAGAGTTGGTGCCTTCTCCACGTGGTTCCTGGTTTCACTGCAGCTCTGAAGAGAATGTTAGCAAAGAGGTAATCGGGACAGTGCAAACAGTACTCAAAGACAGGGAGAGCAAGCTCTACATTACTCTCTTGGCACTTTGGATGTGGGACATACAGCGAGATGTTCGCTGCTTTTGCATTTGGCTGTTGGGAGATTTACAGCACAAAGATATCCAGTTGATTTGAAGCAGTTCCGAGAAAGTCTAAGCATAATCCTCACTTTTCCCTCCTGGCACTTTCCCTGTAGGAGATACCGCAAGACGTTTCTGTATATTGGGCACAGCGCTCTGCAGGGTGTTAGCAGAGACTTTCCCGGGACAGTGAAACCCTATATCAGAGACACTGAGAAGAAGCCCCAACGTTCCTTCCAGGCACTTTCAGTGTGGGTGCCTTCTCCACGTGGTTCCTGGTTTCACTGCAGCTCTGAAGAGAATGTTAGCAAAGAGGTAATCGGGACAGTGCAAACAGTACTCAAAGACAGGGAGAGCAAGTTCTCTCTTGGCACTTTGGATGTGGGACATACAGCGAGATGTTTGCTGCTTTTGCGTTTGGCTGTTGGGAGATTTACAGCACAAAGATATCCAGTTGATTTGAAGCAGTTCCGAGAAAGTCTAAGCATAATCCTCACTTTTCCCTCCTGGCACTTTCCCTGTAGGAGATACCGCAAGACGTTTCTGTATATTGGGCACAGCGCTCTGCAGGGTGTTAGCAGAGACTTTCCCGGGACAGTGAAACCCTATATCAGAGACACTGAGAAGAAGCCCCAACGTTCCTTCCAGGCACTTTCAGAGTTGGTGCCTTCTCCACGTGGTTCCTGGTTTCACTGCAGCTCTGAAGAGAATGTTAGCAAAGAGGTAATCGGGACAGTGCAAACAGTACTCAAAGACAGGGAGAGCAAGCTCTACATTACTCTCTTGGCACTTTGGATGTGGGACATACAACGAGATGTTCGCTGCTTTTGCATTTGGCTGTTGGGAGATTTACAGCACAAAGATATCCAGTTGATTTGAAGCAGTTCCGAGAAAGTCTAAGCATAATCCTCACTTTTCCCTCCTGGCACTTTCCCTGTAGGAGATACCGCAAGACGTTTCTGTATATTGGGCACAGCGCTCTGCAGGGTGTTAGCAGAGACTTTCCCGGGACAGTGAAACCCTATATCAGAGACACTGAGAAGAAGCCCCAACGTTCCTTCCAGGCACTTTCAGTGTGGGTGCCTTCTCCACGTGGTTCCTGGTTTCACTGCAGCTCTGAAGAGAATGTTAGCAAAGAGGTAATCGGGACAGTGCAAACAGTACTCAAAGACAGGGAGAGCAAGCTCTCTCTTGGCACTTTGGATGTGGAACATACAGCGAGATGTTTGCTGCTTTTACATTTGGCTGTTGGGAGATTTACAGCACAAAGATATCCAGTTGATTTGAAGCACTTCCGAGAAAGTCTAAACATAATCCTCACTTTTCCCTCCTGGCACTTTCCCTGTAGGGGATACCGCAAGACGTTTCTGTATATTGGGCACAGCGCTCTGCAGGCTGTTAGGAGAGACTTTCCCGGGACAGTGAAACCCTATATCAGAGACACTGAGAAGAAGCCCCAACGTTCCTTCCAGGCATTTTCAGTGTGGGTGCCTTCTCCACGTGGTTCCTGGTTTCACTGCAGCTCTGAAGAGAATGTTAGCAAAGAGGTAATCGGGACAGTGCAAACAGTACTCAAAGACAGGGAGAGCAAGCTCTACATTACTCTCTTGGCACTTTGGATGTGGGACATACAGCGAGATGTTTGCTGCTTTTGCGTTTGGCTGTTGGGAGATTTACAGCACAAAGATATCCAGTTGATTTGAAGCACTTCCGAGAAAGTCTAAACATAATCCTCACTTTTCCCTCCTGGCACTTTCCCTGTAGGGGATACCGCAACACGTTTCTGTATATTGGGCACAGCGCTCTGCAGGGTGTTAGGAGAGACTTTCCCGGGACAGTGAAACCCTATATCAGAGACACTGAGAAGAAGCCCCAACGTTCCTTCCAGGCATTTTCAGTGTGGGTGCCTTCTCCACGTGGTTCCTCTTTTCACTGCAGCTCTGAAGAGAATGTTAGCAAAGAGGTAATCGGGACAGTGCAAACAGTACTCAAAGACAGGGAGAGCAAGCTCTCTCTTGGCACTTTGGATGTGGGACATACAGCGAGATGTTTGCTGCTTTTGCGTTTGGCTGTTGGGAGATTTACAGCACAAAGATATCCAGTTGATTTGAAGCAGTTCCGAGAAAGTCTAAACATAATCCTCACTTTTCCCTCCTGGCACTTTCCCTGTAGGGGATACCGCAACACGTTTCTGTATATTGGGCACAGCGCTCTGCAGGGTGTTAGCAGAGACTTTCCCGGGACAGTGAAACCCTATATCAGAGACACTGAGAAGAAGCCCCAACGTTCCTTCCAGGCATTTTCAGTGTGGGTGCCTTCTCCACGTGGTTCCTCTTTTCACTGCAGCTCTGAAGAGAATGTTAGCAAAGAGGTAATCGGGACAGTGCAAACAGTACTCAAAGACAGGGAGAGCAAGCTCTCTCTTGGCACTTTGGATGTGGGACATACAGCGAGATGTTTGCTGCTTTTGCGTTTGGCTGTTGCGAGATTTACAGCACAAAGATATCCAGTTGATTTGAAGCAGTTCCGAGAAAGTCTAAACATAATCCTCACTTTTCCCTCCTGGCACTTTCCCTGTAGGGGATACCGCAAGACGTTTCTGTATATTGGGCACAGCGCTCTGCAGGGTGTTAGCAGAGACTTTCCCGGGACAGTGAAACCCTATATCAGAGACACTGAGAAGAAGCCCCAACGTTCCTTCCAGGCACTTTCAGTGTGGGTGCCTTCTCCACGTGGTTCCTGGTTTCACTGCAGCTCTGAAGAGAATGTTAGCAAAGAGGTAATCGGGACAGTGCAAACAGTACTCAAAGACAGGGAGAGCAAGCTCTCTCTTGGCACTTTGGATGTGGAACATACAGCGAGATGTTTGCTGCTTTTACATTTGGCTGTTGGGAGATTTACAGCACAAAGATATCCAGTTGATTTGAAGCAGTTCCGAGAAAGTCTAAACATAATCCTCACTTTTCCCTCCTGGCACTTTCCCTGTAGGGGATACCGCAAGACGTTTCTGTATATTGGGCACAGCGCTCTGCAGGGTGTTAGGAGAGACTTTCCCGGGACAGTGAAACCCTATATCAGAGACACTGAGAAGAAGCCCCAACGTTCCTTCCAGGCATTTTCAGTGTGGGTGCCTTCTCCACGTGGTTCCTGGTTTCACTGCAGCTCTGAAGAGAATGTTAGCAAAGAGGTAATTGGGACAGTGCAAACAGTACTCAAACACAGGGAGAGCAAGCTCTCTCTTGGCACTTTGGATGTGGAACATACAGTGAGATGTTTGCTGCTTTTACATTTGGCTGTTGGGAGATTTACAGCACAAAGATATCTAGTTGATTTGAAGCAGTTCAGAGAAAGTCTAAACATAATCCTCACTTTTCCCTCCTGGCACTTTCCCTGTAGGGGATACCGCAAGACGTTTCTGTATATTGGGCACAGCGCTCTGCAGGGTGTTAGGAGAGACTTTCCCGGGACAGTGAAACCCTATATCAGAGACACTGAGAAGAAGCCCCAACGTTCCTTCCAGGCATTTTCGGTGTGGGTGCCTTCTTCACGTGGTTCCTGGTTTCACTGCAGCTCTGAAGAGAATGTTAGCAAAGAGGTAATCGGGACAGTGCAAACAGTACTCAAAGACAGGGAGAGCAAGCTCTCTCTTGGCACTTTGGATGTGGGACATACAGCGAGATGTTTGCTGCTTTTGCGTTTGGCTGTTGGGAGATTTACAGCACAAAGATATCCAGTTGATTTGAAGCAGTTCCGAGAAAGTCTAAGCATAATCCTCACTTTTCCCTCCTGGCACTTTCCCTGTAGGGGATACCGCAACACGTTTCTGTATATTGGGCACAGCGCTCTGCAGGGTGTTAGCAGAGACTTTCCCGGGACAGTGAAACCCTATATCAGAGACACTGAGAAGAAGCCCCAACGTTCCTTCCAGGCATTTTCAGTGTGGGTGCCTTCTCCACGTGGTTCCTGGTTTCACTGCAGCTCTGAAGAGAATGTTAGCAAAGAGGTAATCGGGACAGTGCAAACAGTACTCAAAGACAGGGAGAGCAAGCTCTCTCTTGGCACTTTGGATGTGGGACATACAGCGAGATGTTTGCTGCTTTTACATTTGGCTGTTGGGAGGTTTACAGCACAAAGATATCCAGTTGATTTGAAGCAGTTCCGAGAAAGTCTAAACATAATCCTCACTTTTCCCTCCTGGCACTTTTCCTGTAGGGGATACCGCAAGACGTTTCTGTATATTGGGCACAGCGCTCTGCAGGCTGTTAGGAGAGACTTTCCCGGGACAGTTAAACCCTATATCAGAGACACTGAGAAGAAGTCCCAACGTTCATTCCAGGCACTTTCAGAGTTGGTGCCTTCTCCACGTGGTTCCTGGTTTCACTGCAGCTCTGAAGAGAATGTTAGCAAAGAGGTAATCGGGACAGTGCAAACAGTACTCAAAGACAGGGAGAGCAAGCTCTACATTACTCTCTTGGCACTTTGGATGTGGGAAATACAGCGAGATGTTTGCTGCTTTTGCGTTTGGCTGTTGGGAGATTTACAGCACAAAGATATCCAGTTGATTTGAAGCAGTTCAGAGAAAGTCTAAACATAATCCTCACTTTTCCCTCCTGGCACTTTCCCTGTAGGGGATACCGCAAGACGTTTCTGTATATTGGGCACAGCGCTCTGCAGGGTGTTAGCAGAGACTTTCCCGGGACAGTGAAACCCTATATCAGAGACACTGAGAAGAAGCCCCAACGTTCCTTCCAGGCACTTTCAGTGTGGGTGCCTTCTCCACGTGGTTCCTGGTTTCACTGCAGCTCTGAAGAGAATGTTAGCAAAGAGGTAATCGGGACAGTGCAAACAGTACTCAAAGACAGGGAGAGCAAGCTCTCTCTTGGCACTTTGGATGTGGAACATACAGCGAGATGTTTGCTGCTTTTACATTTGGCTGTTGGGAGATTTACAGCACAAAGATATTTAGTTGATTTGAAGCAGTTCAGAGAAAGTCTAAACATAATCCTCACTTTTCCCTCCTGGCACTTTCCCTGTAGGGGATACCGCAAGACGTTTCTGTATATTGGGCACAGCGCTCTGCAGGCTGTTAGGAGAGACTTTCCCGGGACAGTGAAACCCTATATCAGAGACACTGAGAAGAAGTCCCAACGTTCCTTCCAGGCACTTTCAGAGTTGGTGCCTTCTCCACGTGGTTCCTGGTTTCACTGCAGCTCTGAAGAGAATGTTAGCAAAGAGGTAATCGGGACAGTGCAAACAGTACTCAAAGACAGGGAGAGCAAGCTCTCTCTTGGTACTTTGGATGTGGGACATACAGCGAGATGTTTGCTGCTTTTGCGTTTGGCTGTTGCGAGATTTACAGCACAAAGATATCCAGTTGATTTGAAGCAGTTCAGAGAAAGTCTAAACATAATCCTCACTTTTCCCTCCTGGCACTTTCCCTGTAGGGGATACCGCAAGACGTTTCTGTATATTGGGCACAGCGCTCTGCAGGGTGTTAGCAGAGACTTTCCCGGGACAGTGAAACCCTATATCAGAGACACTGAGAAGAAGCCCCAACGTTCCTTCCAGGCACTTTCAGTGTGGGTGCCTTCTCCACGTGGTTCCTGGTTTCACTGCAGCTCTGAAGAGAATGTTAGCAAAGAGGTAATCGGGACAGTGCAAACAGTACTCAAAGACAGGGAGAGCAAGCTCTCTCTTGGCACTTTGGATGTGGAACATACAGCGAGATGTTTGCTGCTTTTACATTTGGCTGTTGGGAGATTTACAGCACAAAGATATTTAGTTGATTTGAAGCAGTTCAGAGAAAGTCTAAACATAATCCTCACTTTTCCCTCCTGGCACTTTCCCTGTAGGGGATACCGCAAGACGTTTCTGTATATTGGGCACAGCGCTCCGCAGGCTGTTAGGAGAGACTTTCCCGGGACAGTGAAACCCTATATCAGAGACACTGAGAAGAAGTCCCAACGTTCCTTCCAGGCACTTTCAGAGTTGGTGCCTTCTCCACGTGGTTCCTGGTTTCACTGCAGCTCTGAAGAGAATGTTAGCAAAGAGGTAATCGGGACAGTGCAAACAGTACTCAAAGACAGGGAGAGCAAGCTCTCTCTTGGCACTTTGGATGTGGGACATACAGCGAGATGTTTGCTGCTTTTGCGTTTGGCTGTTGCGAGATTTACAGCACAAAGATATCCAGTTGATTTGAAGCAGTTCAGAGAAAGTCTAAACATAATCCTCACTTTTCCCTCCTGGCACTTTCCCTGTAGGGGATACCGCAAGACGTTTCTGTATATTGGGCACAGCGCTCTGCAGGGTGTTAGCAGAGACTTTCCCGGGACAGTGAAACCCTATATCAGAGACACTGAGAAGAAGCCCCAACGTTCCTTCCAGGCACTTTCAGTGTGGGTGCCTTCTCCACGTGGTTCCTGGTTTCACTGCAGCTCTGAAGAGAATGTTAGCAAAGAGGTAATCGGGACAGTGCAAACAGTACTCAAAGACAGGGAGAGCAAGCTCTCTCTTGGCACTTTGGATGTGGAACATACAGCGAGATGTTTGCTGCTTTTACATTTGGCTGTTGGGAGATTTACAGCACAAAGATATCTAGTTGATTTGAAGCAGTTCCGAGAAAGTCTAAACATAATCCTCACTTTTCCCTCCTGGCACTTTCCCTGTAGGGGATACCGCAAGACGTTTCTGTATATTGGGCACAGCGCTCTGCAGGCTGTTAGGAGAGACTTTCCCGGGACAGTGAAACCCTATATCAGAGACACTGAGAAGAAGTCCCAACGTTCCTTCCAGGCACTTTCAGAGTTGGTGCCTTCTCCACGTGGTTCCTGGTTTCACTGCAGCTCTGAAGAGAATGTTAGCAAAGAGGTAATCGGGACAGTGCAAACAGTACTCAAAGACAGGGAGAGCAAGCTCTACATTACTCTCTTGGCACTTTGGATGTGGGACATACAGCGAGATGTTTGCTGCTTTTGCGTTTGGCAGTTGGGAGATTTACAGCACAAAGATATCTAGTTGATTTGAAGCAGTTCCGAGAAAGTCTAAGCATAATCCTCACTTTTCCCTCCTGGCACTTTCCCTGCAGGGGATACCGCAAGACGTTTCTGTATATTGGGCACAGCGCTCTGCAGGGTGTTAGCAGAGACTTTCCCGGGACAGTGAAACCCTATGTCAGAGACACTGAAAAGAAGCCCCAACGTTCCTTCCAGGCACTTTCAGTGTGGGTGCCTTCTCCACGTGGTTCCTGGTTTCACTGCAGCTCTGAAGAGAATGTTAGCAAAGAGGTAATCGGGACAGTGCAAACAGTACTCAAAGACAGGGAGAGCAAGCTCTACATTACTCTCTTGGCACTTTGGATGTGGGACATACAGCGAGATGTTTGCTGCTTTTGCGTTTGGCTGTTGGGAGATTTACAGCACAAAGATATCCAGTTGATTTGAAGCAGTTCCGAGAAAGTCTAAGCATAATCCTCACTTTTCCCTCCTGGCACTTTCCATGTGGGAGATATAGCAGGATGTATATTGGTTTTAGGAACTGTCCCCGGACAGTGTGGGCAGAAAAGTTCCTGGCTCCTTGAATGGCGTTTCTGGAGACAGTGCGATCAGTGTGGGAGATATGTCAAGATGTGTGTTGGTTTTGAGGACGGCTTTCTGGAGAGTCTTAGCAAAGAGGTCACAGGGATAATCAGAGCAATTCTCAGAGACACTGAGAACAAGGTCGACAATTCCTCCTGGCACTTTCCCTGTAGGAGATGCTGCAAGACGTTTCTGTATATTGGGCACAGCGCTCTGCAGGGTGTTAGCAGAGACTTTCCCGGGACAGTGAAACCCTATATCAGAGACACTGAGAAGAAGCCCCAACGTTCCTTCCAGGCATTTTCAGTGTGGGTGCCTTCTTCACGTGGTTCCTGGTTTCACTGCAGCTCTGAAGAGAATGTTAGCAAAGAGGTAATCGGGACAGTGCAAACAGTACTCAAAGACAGGGAGAGCAAGCTCTCTCTTGGCACTTTGGATGTGGGACATACAGCGAGATGTTTGCTGCTTTTACATTTGGCTGTTGGGAGATTTACAGCACAAAGATATCCAGTTGATTTGAAGCAGTTCAGAGAAAGTCTAAAGATAATCCTCACTTTTCCCTCCTGGCACTTTCCCTGTAGGGGATACCGCAAGACGTTTCTGTATATTGGGCACAGCGCTCTGCAGGCTGTTAGGAGAGACTTTCCCGGGACAGTGAAACCCTATATCAGAGACACTGAGAAGAAGTCCCAACGTTCCTTCCAGGAACTTTCAGTGTGGGTGCCTTCTCCACGTAGTTCCTGGTTTCACTGCAGCTCTGAAGAGAATGTTAGCAAAGAGGTAATCGGGACAGTGCAAACAGTACTCAAAGACAGGGAGAGCAAGCTCTCTCTTGGCACTTTGGATGTGGGACATACAGCGAGATGTTTGCTGCTTTTGCGTTTGGCTGTTGGGAGATTTACAGCACAAAGATATCCAGTTGATTTGAAGCAGTTCCGAGAAAGTCTAAGCATAATCCTCACTTTTCCCTCCTGGCACTTTCCCTGTAGGATATACCGCAAGACGTTTCTGTATATTGGGCACAGCGCTCTGCAGGGTGTTAGCAGAGACTTTCCCGGGACAGTGAAACCCTATATCAGAGACACTGAGAAGAAGCCCCAACGTTCCTTCCAGGCACTTTCAGTGTGGGTGCCTTCTCCACGTGGTTCCTGGTTTCACTGCAGCTCTGAAGAGAATGTTAGCAAAGAGGTAATCGGGACAGTGCAAACAGTACTCAAAGACAGGGAGAGCAAGCTCTCTCTTGGCACTTTGGATGTGGAACATACAGCGAGATGTTTGCTGCTTTTACATTTGGCTGTTGGGAGATTTACAGCACAAAGATATCCAGTTGATTTGAAGCAGTTCCGAGAAAGTCTAAACATAATCCTCACTTTTCCCTCCTGGCACTTTCCCTGTAGGGGATACCGCAAGACGTTTCTGTATATTGGGCACAGCGCTCTGCAGGGTGTTAGGAGAGACTTTCCCGGGACAGTGAAACCCTATATCAGAGACACTGAGAAGAAGCCCCAACGTTCCTTCCAGGCATTTTCAGTGTGGGTGCCTTCTCCACGTGGTTCCTGGTTTCACTGCAGCTCTGAAGAGAATGTTAGCAAAGAGGTAATCGGGACAGTGCAAACAGTACTCAAAGACAGGGAGAGCAAGCTCTACATTACTCTCTTGGCACTTTGGATGTGGGACATACAGCGAGATGTTTGCTGCTTTTGCGTTTGGCTGTTGGGAGATTTACAGCACAAAGATATCCAGTTGATTTGAAGCACTTCCGAGAAAGTCTAAACATAATCCTCACTTTTCCCTCCTGGCACTTTCCCTGTAGGGGATACCGCAACACGTTTCTGTATATTGGGCACAGCGCTCTGCAGGGTGTTAGCAGAGACTTTCCCGGGACAGTGAAACCCTATATCAGAGACACTGAGAAGAAGCCCCAACGTTCCTTCCAGGCATTTTCAGTGTGGGTGCCTTCTCCACGTGGTTCCTCTTTTCACTGCAGCTCTGAAGAGAATGTTAGCAAAGAGGTAATCGGGACAGTGCAAACAGTACTCAAAGACAGGGAGAGCAAGCTCTCTCTTGGCACTTTGGATGTGGGACATACAGCGAGATGTTTGCTGCTTTTGCGTTTGGCTGTTGGGAGATTTACAGCACAAAGATATCCAGTTGATTTGAAGCAGTTCCGAGAAAGTCTAAACATAATCCTCACTTTTCCCTCCTGGCACTTTCCCTGTAGGGGATACCGCAACACGTTTCTGTATATTGGGCACAGCGCTCTGCAGGGTGTTAGCAGAGACTTTCCCGGGACAGTGAAACCCTATATCAGAGACACTGAGAAGAAGCCCCAACGTTCCTTCCAGGCATTTTCAGTGTGGGTGCCTTCTCCACGTGGTTTCTCTTTTCACTGCAGCTCTGAAGAGAATGTTAGCAAAGAGGTAATCGGGACAGTGCAAACAGTACTCAAAGACAGGGAGAGCAAGCTCTCTCTTGGCACTTTGGATGTGGGACATACAGCGAGATGTTTGCTGCTTTTGCGTTTGGCTGTTGGGAGATTTACAGCACAAAGATATCCAGTTGATTTGAAGCAGTTCCGAGAAAGTCTAAACATAATCCTCACTTTTCCCTCCTGGCACTTTCCCTGTAGGGGATACCGCAAGACGTTTCTGTATATTGGGCACAGCGCTCTGCAGGGTGTTAGCAGAGACTTTCCCAGGACAGTGAAACCCTATATCAGAGACACTGAGAAGAAGCCCCAACGTTCCTTCCAGGCACTTTCAGTGTGGGTGCCTTCTCCACGTGGTTCCTGGTTTCACTGCAGCTCTGAAGAGAATGTTAGCAAAGAGGTAATTGGGACAGTGCAAACAGTACTCAAAGACAGGGAGAGCAAGCTCTCTCTTGGCACTTTGGATGTGGAACATACAGCGAGATGTTTGCTGCTTTTACATTTGGCTGTTGGGAGATTTACAGCACAAAGATATCTAGTTGATTTGAAGCAGTTCCGAGAAAGTCTAAACATAATCCTCACTTTTCCCTCCTGGCACTTTCCCTGTAGGGGATACCGCAAGACGTTTCTGTATATTGGGCACAGCGCTCTGCAGGGTGTTAGCAGAGACTTTCCCGGGACAGTGAAACCCTATATCAGAGACACTGAGAAGAAGTCCCAACGTTCCTTCCAGGCACTTTCAGAGTTGGTGCCTTCTCCACGTGGTTCCTGGTTTCACTGCAGCTCTGAAGAGAATGTTAGCAAAGAGGTAATCGGGACAGTGCAAACAGTACTCAAAGACAGGGAGAGCAAGCTCTACATTACTCTCTTGGCACTTTGGATGTGGGACATACAGCGAGATGTTTGCTGCTTTTGCGTTTGGCTGTTGGGAGATTTACAGCACAAAGATATCCAGTTGATTTGAAGCAGTTCCGAGAAAGTCTAAGCATAATCCTCACTTTTCCCTCCTGGCACTTTCCCTGTAGGAGATACCGCAAGACGTTTCTGTATATTGGGCACAGCGCTCTGCAGGGTGTTAGCAGAGACTTTCCCGGGACAGTGAAACCCTATATCAGAGACACTGAGAAGAAGCCCCAACGTTCCTTCCAGGCACTTTCAGTGTGGGTGCCTTCTTCACGTGGTTCCTGGTTTCACTGCAGCTCTGAAGAGAATGTTAGCAAAGAGGTAATCGGGACAGTGCAAACAGTACTCAAAGACAGGGAGAGCAAGCTCTCTCTTGGCACTTTGGATGTGGGACATACAGCGAGATGTTTGCTGCTTTTACATTTGGCTGTTGGGAGATTTACAGCACAAAGATATTTAGTTGATTTGAAGCAGTTCAGAGAAAGTCTAAACATAATCCTCACTTTTCCCTCCTGGCACTTTCCCTGTAGGGGATACCGCAAGACGTTTCTGTATATTGGGCACAGCGCTCTGCAGGCTGTTAGGAGAGACTTTCCCGGGACAGTGAAACCCTATATCAGAGACACTGAGAAGAAGTCCCAACGTTCCTTCCAGGCACTTTCAGTGTGGGTGCCTTCTCCACGTGGTTCCTGGTTTCACTGCAGCTCTGAAGAGAATGTTAGCAAAGAGGTAATTGGGACAGTGCAAACAGTACTCAAAGACAGGGAGAGCAAGCTCTCTCTTGGCACTTTGGATGTGGAACATACAGCGAGATGTTTGCTGCTTTTACATTTGGCTGTTGGGAGATTTACAGCACAAAGATATCTAGTTGATTTGAAGCAGTTCCGAGAAAGTCTAAACATAATCCTCACTTTTCCCTCCTGGCACTTTCCCTGTAGGGGATACCGCAAGACGTTTCTGTATATTGGGCACAGCGCTCTGCAGGGTGTTAGCAGAGACTTTCCCGGGACAGTGAAACCCTATATCAGAGACACTGAGAAGAAGTCCCAACGTTCCTTCCAGGCACTTTCAGAGTTGGTGCCTTCTCCACGTGGTTCCTGGTTTCACTGCAGCTCTGAAGAGAATGTTAGCAAAGAGGTAATCGGGACAGTGCAAACAGTACTCAAAGACAGGGAGAGCAAGCTCTACATTACTATCTTGGCACTTTGGATGTGGGACATACAGCGAGATGTTTGCTGCTTTTGCGTTTGGCTGTTGGGAGATTTACAGCACAAAGATATCCAGTTGATTTGAAGCAGTTCCGAGAAAGTCTAAGCATAATCCTCACTTTTCCCTCCTGGCACTTTCCCTGTAGGAGATACCGCAAGACGTTTCTGTATATTGGGCACAGCGCTCTGCAGGGTGTTAGCAGAGACTTTCCCGGGACAGTGAAACCCTATATCAGAGACACTGAGAAGAAGCCCCAACGTTCCTTCCAGGCATTTTCAGTTTGGGTGCCTTCTTCACGTGGTTCCTGGTTTCACTGCAGCTCTGAAGAGAATGTTAGCAAAGAGGTAATCGGGACAGTGCAAACAGTACTCAAAGACAGGGAGAGCAAGCTCTCTCTTGGCACTTTGGATGTGGGACATACAGCGAGATGTTTGCTGCTTTTACATTTGGCTGTTGGGAGATTTACAGCACAAAGATATTTAGTTGATTTGAAGCAGTTCAGAGAAAGTCTAAACATAATCCTCACTTTTCCCTCCTGGCACTTTCCCTGTAGGGGATACCGCAAGACGTTTCTGTATATTGGGCACAGCGCTCTGCAGGCTGTTAGGAGAGACTTTCCCGGGACAGTGAAACCCTATATCAGAGACACTGAGAAGAAGTCCCAACGTTCCTTCCAGGCACTTTCAGAGTTGGTGCCTTCTCCACGTGGTTCCTGGTTTCACTGCAGCTCTGAAGAGAATGTTAGCAAAGAGGTAATCGGGACAGTGCAAACAGTACTCAAAGACAGGGAGAGCAAGCTCTCTCTTGGCACTTTGGATGTGGGACATACAGCGAGATGTTTGCTGCTTTTGCGTTTGGCTGTTGCGAGATTTACAGCACAAAGATATCCAGTTGATTTGAAGCAGTTCCGAGAAAGTCTAAACATAATCCTCACTTTTCCCTCCTGGCACTTTCCCTGTAGGGGATACCGCAAGACGTTTCTGTATATTGGGCACAGCGCTCTGCAGGGTGTTAGCAGAGACTTTTCCGGGGACAGTGAAACCCTATATCAGAGACACTGAGAAGAAGCCCCAACGTTCCTTCCAGGCACTTTCAGTGTGGGTGCCTTCTCCACGTGGTTCCTGGTTTCACTGCAGCTCTGAAGAGAATGTTAGCAAAGAGGTAATTGGGACAGTGCAAACAGTACTCAAAGACAGGGAGAGCAAGCTCTCTCTTGGCACTTTGGATGTGGAACATACAGCGAGATGTTTGCTGCTTTTACATTTGGCTGTTGGGAGATTTACAGCACAAAGATATCTAGTTGATTTGAAGCAGTTCCGAGAAAGTCTAAACATAATCCTCACTTTTCCCTCCTGGCACTTTCCCTGTAGGGGATACCGCAAGACGTTTCTGTATATTGGGCACAGCGCTCTGCAGGCTGTTAGGAGAGACTTTCCCGGGACAGTGAAACCCTATATCAGAGACACTGAGAAGAAGCCCCAACGTTCCTTCCAGGCATTTTCGGTGTGGGTGCCTTCTTCACGTGGTTCCTGGTTTCACTGCAGCTCTGAAGAGAATGTTAGCAAAGAGGTAATCGGGACAGTGCAAACAGTACTCAAAGACAGGGAGAGCAAGCTCTGTCTTGGCACTTTGGATGTGGGACATACAGCGAGATGTTTGCTGCTTTTGCGTTTGGCTGTTGGGAGATTTACAGCACAAAGATATCCAGTTGATTTGAAGCAGTTCCGAGAAAGTCTAAGCATAATCCTCACTTTTCCCTCCTGGCACTTTCCCTGTAGGGGATACCGCAACACGTTTCTGTATATTGGGCACAGCGCTCTGCAGGGTGTTAGGAGAGACTTTCCCGGGACAGTGAAACCCTATATCAGAGACACTGAGAAGAAGCCCCAACGTTCCTTCCAGGCATTTTCGGTGTGGGTGCCTTCTTCACGTGGTTCCTGGTTTCACTGCAGCTCTGAAGAGAATGTTAGCAAAGAGGTAATCGGGACAGTGCAAACAGTACTCAAAGACAGGGAGAGCAAGCTCTCTCTTGGCACTTTGGATGTGGGACATACAGCGAGATGTTTGCTGCTTTTACATTTGGCTGTTGGGAGGTTTACAGCACAAAGATATCCAGTTGATTTGAAGCAGTTCCGAGAAAGTCTAAGCATAATCCTCACTTTTCCCTCCTGGCACTTTTCCTGTAGGGGATACCGCAAGACGTTTCTGTATATTGGGCACAGCGCTCTGCAGGCTGTTAGGAGAGACTTTCCCGGGACAGTTAAACCCTATATCAGAGACACTGAGAAGAAGTCCCAACGTTCATTCCAGGCACTTTCAGAGTTGGTGCCTTCTCCACGTGGTTCCTGGTTTCACTGCAGCTCTGAAGAGAATGTTAGCAAAGAGGTAATCGGGACAGTGCAAACAGTACTCAAAGACAGGGAGAGCAAGCTCTACATTACTCTCTTGGCACTTTGGATGTGGGAAATACAGCGAGATGTTTGCTGCTTTTATATTTGGCTGTTGGGAGATTTACAGCACAAAGATATCCAGTTGATTTGAAGCAGTTCCGAGAAAGTCTAAACATAATCCTCACTTTTCCCTCCTGGCACTTTCCCTGTAGGGGATACCGCAAGACGTTTCTGTATATTGGGCACAGCGCTCTGCAGGGTGTTAGCAGAGACTTTCCCGGGACAGTGAAACCCTATATCAGAGACACTGAGAAGAAGCCCCAAGGTTCCTTCCAGGCACTTTCAGTGTGGGTGCCTTCTCCACGTGGTTCCTGGTTTCACTGCAGCTCTGAAGAGAATGTTAGCAAAGAGGTAATCGGGACAGTGCAAACAGTACTCAAAGACAGGGAGAGCAAGCTCTCTCTTGGCACTTTGGATGTGGAACATACAGCGAGATGTTTGCTGCTTTTACATTTGGCTGTTGGGAGATTTACAGCACAAAGATATCTAGTTGATTTGAAGCAGTTCCGAGAAAGTCTAAGCATAATCCTCACTTTTCCCTCCTGGCACTTTCCCTGTAGGGGATACCGCAAGACGTTTCTGTATATTGGGCACAGCGCTCTGCAGGGTGTTAGCAGAGACTTTCCCGGGACAGTGAAACCCTATATCAGAGACACTGAGAAGAAGTCCCAACGTTCCTTCCAGGCACTTTCAGAGTTGGTGCCTTCTCCATGTGGTTCCTGGTTTCACTGCAGCTCTGAAGAGAATGTTAGCAAAGAGGTAATCGGGACAGTGCAAACAGTACTCAAAGACAGGGAGAGCAAGCTCTCTCTTGGCACTTTGGATGTGGGACATACAGCGAGATGTTTGCTGCTTTTGCGTTTGGCTGTTGGGAGATTTACAGCACAAAGATATCCAGTTGATTTGAAGCATTTCCGAGAAAGTCTAAACATAATCCTCACTTTTCCCTCCTGGCACTTTCCCTGTAGGGGATACCGCAAGACGTTTCTGTATATTGGGCACAGCGCTCTGCAGGGTGTTAGCAGAGACTTTCCCGGGACAGTGAAACCCTATATCAGAGACACTGAGAAGAAGCCCCAACGTTCCTTCCAGGCATTTTCAGTGTGGGTGCCTTCTCCACGTGGTTCCTGGTTTCACTGCAGCTCTGAAGAGAATGTTAGCAAAGAGGTAATCGGGACAGTGCAAACAGTACTCAAAGACAGGGAGAGCAAGCTCTCTCTTGGCACTTTGGATGTGGGACATACAGCGAGATGTTTGCTGCTTTTACATTTGGCTGTTGGGAGGTTTACAGCACAAAGATATCCAGTTGATTTGAAGCAGTTCCGAGAAAGTCTAAGCATAATCCTCACTTTTCCCTCCTGGCACTTTTCCTGTAGGGGATACCGCAAGACGTTTCTGTATATTGGGCACAGCGCTCTGCAGGCTGTTAGGAGAGACTTTCCCGCGACAGTTAAACCCTATATCAGAGACACTGAGAATAAGTCCCAACGTTCATTCCAGGCACTTTCAGAGTTGGTGCCTTCTCCACGTGGTTCCTGGTTTCACTGCAGCTCTGAAGAGAATGTTAGCAAAGAGGTAATCGGGACAGTGCAAACAGTACTCAAAGACAGGGAGACCAAGCTCTACATTACTCTCTTGGCACTTTGGATGTGGGAAATACAGCGAGATGTTTGCTGCTTTTGCGTTTGGCTGTTGGGAGATTTACAGCACAAAGATATCCAGTTGATTTGAAGCAGTTCCGAGAAAGTCTAAACATAACCCTCACTTTTCCCTCCTGGCACTTTCCCTGTAGGGGATACCGCAAGACGTTTCTGTATATTGGGCACAGCGCTCTGCAGGGTGTTAGCAGAGACTTTCCCGGGACAGTGAAACCCTATATCAGAGACACTGAGAAGAAGCCCCAACGTTCCTTCCAGGCACTTTCAGTGTGGGTGCCTTCTCCACGTGGTTCCTGGTTTCACTGCAGCTCTGAAGAGAATGTTAGCAAAGAGGTAATCGGGACAGTGCAAACAGTACTCAAAGACAGGGAGAGCAAGCTCTCTCTTGGCACTTTGGATGTGGGACATACAGCGAGATGTTTGCTGCTTTTGCGTTTGGCTGTTGCGAGATTTACAGCACAAAGATATCCAGTTGATTTGAAGCAGTTCAGAGAAAGTCTAAACATAATCCTCACTTTTCCCTCCTGGCACTTTCCCTGTAGGGGATACCGCAAGACGTTTCTGTATATTGGGCACAGCGCTCTGCAGGGTGTTAGCAGAGACTTTCCCGGGACAGTGAAACCCTATATCAGAGACACTGAGAAGAAGCCCCAACGTTCCTTCCAGGCACTTTCAGTGTGGGTGCCTTCTCCACGTGGTTCCTGGTTTCACTGCAGCTCTGAAGAGAATGTTAGCAAAGAGGTAATCGGGACAGTGCAAACAGTACTCAAAGACAGGGAGAGCAAGCTCTCTCTTGGCACTTTGGATGTGGAACATACAGCGAGATGTTTGCTGCTTTTACATTTGGCTGTTGGGAGATTTACAGCACAAAGATATCTAGTTGATTTGAAGCAGTTCCGAGAAAGTCTAAACATAATCCTCACTTTTCCCTCCTGGCACTTTCCCTGTAGGGGATACCGCAAGACGTTTCTGTATATTGGGCACAGCGCTCTGCAGGCTGTTAGGAGAGACTTTCCCGGGACAGTGAAACCCTATATCAGAGACACTGAGAAGAAGTCCCAACGTTCCTTCCAGGCACTTTCAGAGTTGGTGCCTTCTCCACGTGGTTCCTGGTTTCACTGCAGCTCTGAAGAGAATGTTAGCAAAGAGGTAATCGGGACAGTGCAAACAGTACTCAAAGACAGGGAGAGCAAGCTCTACATTACTCTCTTGGCACTTTGGATGTGGGACATACAGCGAGATGTTTGCTGCTTTTGCGTTTGGCTGTTGGGAGATTTACAGCACAAAGATATCTAGTTGATTTGAAGCAGTTCCGAGAAAGTCTAAGCATAATCCTCACTTTTCCCTCCTGGCACTTTCCCTGCAGGGGATACCGCAAGACGTTTCTGTATATTGGGCACAGCGCTCTGCAGGGTGTTAGCAGAGACTTTCCCGGGACAGTGAAACCCTATGTCAGAGACACTGAAAAGAAGCCCCAACGTTCCTTCCAGGCACTTTCAGTGTGGGTGCCTTCTCCACGTGGTTCCTGGTTTCACTGCAGCTCTGAAGAGAATGTTAGCAAAGAGGTAATCGGGACAGTGCAAACAGTACTCAAAGACAGGGAGAGCAAGCTCTACATTACTCTCTTGGCACTTTGGATGTGGGACATACAGCGAGATGTTTGCTGCTTTTGCGTTTGGCTGTTGGGAGATTTACAGCACAAAGATATCCAGTTGATTTGAAGCAGTTCCGAGAAAGTCTAAGCATAATCCTCACTTTTCCCTCCTGGCACTTTCCATGTGGGAGATATAGCAGGATGTATATTGGTTTTAGGAACTGTCCCCGGACAGTGTGGGCAGAAAAGTTCCTGGCTCCTTGAATGCCGTTTCTGGAGACAGTGCGATCAGTGTGGGAGATATGTCAAGATGTGTGTTGGTTTTGAGGACGGCTTTCTGGAGAGTCTTAGCAAAGAGGTCACAGGGATAATCAGAGCAATTCTCAGAGACACTGAGAACAAGGTCGACAATTCCTCCTGGCACTTTCCCTGTAGGAGATGCTGCAAGACGTTTCTGTATATTGGGCACAGCGCTCTGCAGGGTGTTAGCAGAGACTTTCCCGGGACAGTGAAACCCTATATCAGAGACAATGAGAAGAAGCCCCAACGTTCCTTCCAGGCATTTTCAGTGTGGGTGCCTTCTTCACGTGGTTCCTGGTTTCACTGCAGCTCTGAAGAGAATGTTAGCAAAGAGGTAATCGGGACAGTGCAAACAGTACTCAAAGACAGGGAGAGCAAGCTCTCTCTTGGCACTTTGGATGTGGGACATACAGCGAGATGTTTGCTGCTTTTACATTTGGCTGTTGGGAGATTTACAGCACAAAGATATCCAGTTGATTTGAAGCAGTTCAGAGAAAGTCTAAAGATAATCCTCACTTTTCCCTCCTGGCACTTTCCCTGTAGGGGATACCGCAAGACGTTTCTGTATATTGGGCACAGCGCTCTGCAGGCTGTTAGGAGAGACTTTCCCGGGACAGTGAAACCCTATATCAGAGACACTGAGAAGAAGTCCCAACGTTCCTTCCAGGCACTTTCAGAGTTGGTGCCTTCTCCACGTGGTTCCTGGTTTCACTGCAGCTCTGAAGAGAATGTTAGCAAAGAGGTAATCGGGACAGTGCAAACAGTACTCAAAGACAGGGAGAGCAAGCTCTACATTACTCTCTTGGCACTTTGGATGTGGGACATACAGCGAGATGTTTGCTGCTTTTGCGTTTGGCAGTTGGGAGATTTACAGCACAAAGATATCTAGTTGATTTGAAGCAGTTCCGAGAAAGTCTAAGCATAATCCTCACTTTTCCCTCCTGGCACTTTCCCTGCAGGGGATACCGCAAGACGTTTCTGTATATTGGGCACAGCGCTCTGCAGGGTGTTAGCAGAGACTTTCCCGGGACAGTGAAACCCTATGTCAGAGACACTGAAAAGAAGCCCCAACGTTCCTTCCAGGCACTTTCAGTGTGGGTGCCTTCTCCACGTGGTTCCTGGTTTCACTGCAGCTCTGAAGAGAATGTTAGCAAAGAGGTAATCGGGACAGTGCAAACAGTACTCAAAGACAGGGAGAGCAAGCTCTACATTACTCTCTTGGCACTTTGGATGTGGGACATACAGCGAGATGTTTGCTGCTTTTGCGTTTGGCTGTTGGGAGATTTACAGCACAAAGATATCCAGTTGATTTGAAGCAGTTCCGAGAAAGTCTAAGCATAATCCTCACTTTTCCCTCCTGGCACTTTCCATGTGGGAGATATAGCAGGATGTATATTGGTTTTAGGAACTGTCCCCGGACAGTGTGGGCAGAAAAGTTCCTGGCTCCTTGAATGCCGTTTCTGGAGACAGTGCGATCAGTGTGGGAGATATGTCAAGATGTGTGTTGGTTTTGAGGACGGCTTTCTGGAGAGTCTTAGCAAAGAGGTCACAGGGATAATCAGAGCAATTCTCAGAGACACTGAGAACAAGGTCGACAATTCCTCCTGGCACTTTCCCTGTAGGAGATGCTGCAAGACGTTTCTGTATATTGGGCACAGCACTCTGCAGGGTGTTAGCAGAGACTTTCCCGGGACAGTGAAACCCTATGTCAGAGACACTGAGAAGAAGCCCCAACGTTCCTTCCAGGCACTTTCAGTGTGGGTGCCTTCTCCACGTGGTTCCTGGTTTCACTGCAGCTCTGAAGAGAATGTTAGCAAAGAGGTAATCGGGACAGTGCAAACAGTACTCAAAGACAGGGAGAGCAAGCTCTCTCTTGGCACTTTGGATGTGGGACATACAGCGAGATGTTTGCTGCTTTTGCGTTTGGCTGTTGGGAGATTTACAGCACAAAGATATCTAGTTGATTTGAAGCAGTTCCGAGAAAGTCTAAGCATAATCCTCACTTTTCCCTCCTGGCACTTTCCCTGCAGGGGATACCGCAAGACGTTTCTGTATATTGGGCACAGCGCTCTGCAGGGTGTTAGCAGAGACTTTCCCGGGACAGTGAAACCCTATGTCAGAGACACTGAGAAGAAGCCCCAACGTTCCTTCCAGGCACTTTCAGTGTGGGTGCCTTCTCCACGTGGTTCCTGGTTTCACTGCAGCTCTGAAGAGAATGTTAGCAAAGAGGTAATCGGGACAGTGCAAACAGTACTCAAAGACAGGGAGAGCAAGCTCTACATTACTCTCTTGGCACTTTGGATGTGGGACATACAGCGAGATGTTTGCTGCTTTTGCGTTTGGCTGTTGGGAGATTTACAGCACAAAGATATCTAGTTGATTTGAAGCAGTTCCGAGAAAGTCTAAGCATAATCCTCACTTTTCCCTCCTGGCACTTTCCCTGCAGGGGATACCGCAAGACGTTTCTGTATATTGGGCACAGCGCTCTGCAGGGTGTTAGCAGAGACTTTCCCGGGACAGTGAAACCCTATGTCAGAGACACTGAGAAGAAGCCCCAACGTTCCTTCCAGGCACTTTCAGTGTGGGTGCCTTCTCCACGTGGTTCCTGGTTTCCCTGCAGCTCTGAAGAGAATGTTAGCAAAGAGGTAATCGGGACAGTGCAAACAGTACTCAAAGACAGGGAGAGCAAGCTCTACATTACTCTCTTGGCACTTTGGATGTGGGACATACAGCGAGATGTTTGCTGCTTTTGCGTTTGGCTGTTGGGAGATTTACAGCACAAAGATATCCAGTTGATTTGAAGCAGTTCCGAGAAAGTCTAAGCATAATCCTCACTTTTCCCTCCTGGCACTTTCCATGTGGGAGATATAGCAGGATGTATATTGGTTTTAGGAACTGTCCCCGGTAAGTGTGGGCAGAAAAGTTCCTGGCTCCTTGAATGCCGTTTCTGGAGACAGTGCGATCAGTGTGGGAGATATGTCAAGATGTGTGTTGGTTTTGAGGACGGCTTTCTGGAGAGTCTTAGCAAAGAGATCACAGGGATAATCAGAGCAATTCTCAGAGACACTGAGAACAAGGTCGACAATTCCTCCTGGCACTTTCCCTGTAGGAGATACTGCAAGACGTTTCTGTATATTGGGCACAGCACTCTGCAGGGTGTTAGCAGAGACTTTCCCGGGACAGTGAAACCATATGTCAGAGACACTGAGAAGAAGCCCCAAAGTTCCCTCCAGGCACTTTCAGTGTGGGTGCCTTCTCCACGTGGTTCCTGGTTTCAGTGCAGCTCTGAAGAGAATGTTAGCAAAGAGGTAATCGGGACAGTGCAAACAGTACTCAAAGACAGGGAGAGCAAGCTCTCTCTTGGCACTTTGGATGTGGGACATACAGCGAGATGTTTGCTGCTTTTGCGTTTGGCTGTTGGGAGATTTACAGCACAAAGATATCCAGTTGATTTGAAGCAGTTCCGAGAAAGTCTAAGCATAATCCTCACTTTTCCCTCCTGGCACTTTCCCTGTAGGAGATACCGCAAGACGTTTCTGTATATTGGGCACAGCGCTCTGCAGGGTGTTAGCAGAGACTTTCCCGGGACAGTGAAACCCTATGTCAGAGACACTGAAAAGAAGCCCCAACGTTCCTTCCAGGCACTTTCAGTGTGGGTGCCTTCTCCACGTGGTTCCTGGTTTCCCTGCAGCTCTGAAGAGAATGTTAGCAAAGAGGTAATCGGGACAGTGCAAACAGTACTCAAAGACAGGGAGAGCAAGCTCTACATTACTCTCTTGGCACTTTGGATGTGGGACATACAGCGAGATGTTTGCTGCTTTTGCGTTTGGCAGTTGGGAGATTTACAGCACAAAGATATCTAGTTGATTTGAAGCAGTTCCGAGAAAGTCTAAGCATAATCCTCACTTTTCCCTCCTGGCACTTTCCCTGCAGGGGATACCGCAAGACGTTTCTGTATATTGGGCACAGCGCTCTGCAGGGTGTTAGCAGAGACTTTCCCGGGACAGTGAAACCCTATATCAGAGACACTGAGAAGAAGTCCCAACGTTCCTTCCAGGCACTTTCAGTGTGGGTGCCTTCTCCACGTGGTTCCTGGTTTCACTGCAGCTCTGAAGAGAATGTTAGCAAAGAGGTAATCGGGACAGTGCAAACAGTACTCAAAGACAGGGAGAGCAAGCTCTACATTACTCTCTTGGCACTTTGGATGTGGGACATACAGCGAGATGTTTGCTGCTTTTGCCTTTGGCTGTTGGGAGATTTACAGCACAAAGATATCCAGTTGATTTGAAGCAGTTCCGAGAAAGTCTAAGCATAATCCTCACTTTTCCCTCCTGGCACTTTCCATGTGGGAGATATAGCAGGATGTATATTGGTTTTAGGAACTGTCCCCGGACAGTGTGGGCAGAAAAGTTCCTGGCTCCTTGAATGCCGTTTCTGGAGACAGTGCGATCAGTGTGGGAGATATGTCAAGATGTGTGTTGGTTTTGAGGACGGCTTTCTGGAGAGTCTTAGCAAAGAGGTCACAGGGATAATCAGAGCAATTCTCAGAGACACTGAGAACAAGGTCGACAATTCCTCCTGGCACTTTCCCTGTAGGAGATACTGCAAGACGTTTCTGTATATTGGGCACAGCACTCTGCAGGGTGTTAGCAGAGACTTTCCCGGGACAGTGAAACCATATGTCAGAGACACTGAGAAGAAGCCCCAAAGTTCCCTCCAGGCACTTTCAGTGTGGGTGCCTTCTCCACGTGGTTCCTGGTTTCAGTGCAGCTCTGAAGAGAATGTTAGCAAAGAGGTAATCGGGACAGTGCAAACAGTACTCAAAGACAGGGAGAGCAAGCTCTCTCTTGGCACTTTGGATGTGGGACATACAGCGAGATGTTTGCTGCTTTTGCGTTTGGCTGTTGGGAGATTTACAGCACAAAGATATCCAGTTGATTTGAAGCAGTTCCGAGAAAGTCTAAGCATAATCCTCACTTTTCCCTCCTGGCACTTTCCCTGTAGGAGATACCGCAAGACGTTTCTGTATATTGGGCACAGCGCTCTGCAGGGTGTTAGCAGAGACTTTCCCGGGACAGTGAAACCCTATGTCAGAGACACTGAAAAGAAGCCCCAACGTTCCTTCCAGGCACTTTCAGTGTGGGTGCCTTCTCCACGTGGTTCCTGGTTTCCCTGCAGCTCTGAAGAGAATGTTAGCAAAGAGGTAATCGGGACAGTGCAAACAGTACTCAAAGACAGGGAGAGCAAGCTCTACATTACTCTCTTGGCACTTTGGATGTGGGACATACAGCGAGATGTTTGCTGCTTTTGCGTTTGGCAGTTGGGAGATTTACAGCACAAAGATATCTAGTTGATTTGAAGCAGTTCCGAGAAAGTCTAAGCATAATCCTCACTTTTCCCTCCTGGCACTTTCCCTGCAGGGGATACCGCAAGACGTTTCTGTATATTGGGCACAGCGCTCTGCAGGGTGTTAGCAGAGACTTTCCCGGGACAGTGAAACCCTATATCAGAGACACTGAGAAGAAGTCCCAACGTTCCTTCCAGGCACTTTCAGTGTGGGTGCCTTCTCCACGTGGTTCCTGGTTTCACTGCAGCTCTGAAGAGAATGTTAGCAAAGAGGTAATCGGGACAGTGCAAACAGTACTCAAAGACAGGGAGAGCAAGCTCTACATTACTCTCTTGGCACTTTGGATGTGGGACATACAGCGAGATGTTTGCTGCTTTTGCCTTTGGCTGTTGGGAGATTTACAGCACAAAGATATCCAGTTGATTTGAAGCAGTTCCGAGAAAGTCTAAGCATAATCCTCACTTTTCCCTCCTGGCACTTTCCATGTGGGAGATATAGCAGGATGTATATTGGTTTTAGGAACTGTCCCCGGACAGTGTGGGCAGAAAAGTTCCTGGCTCCTTGAATGCCGTTTCTGGAGACAGTGCGATCAGTGTGGGAGATATGTCAAGATGTGTGTTGGTTTTGAGGACGGCTTTCTGGAGAGTCTTAGCAAAGAGGTCACAGGGATAATCAGAGCAATTCTCAGAGACACTGAGAACAAGGTCGACAATTCCTCCTGGCACTTTCCCTGTAGGAGATGCTGCAAGACGTTTCTGTATATTGGGCACAGCGCTCTGCAGGGTGTTAGCAGAGACTTTCCCGGGACAGTGAAACCCTATGTCAGAGACACTGAGAAGAAGCCCCAAAGTTCCTTCCAGGCATTTTCAGTGTGGGTGCCTTCTCCACGTGGTTCCTGGTTTCACTGCAGCTCTGAAGAGAATGTTAGCAAAGAGGTAATCGGGACAGTGCAAACAGTACTCAAAGACAGGGAGAGCAAGCTCTCTCTTGGCACTTTGGATGTGGGACATACAGCGAGATGTTTGCTGCTTTTGCGTTTGGCTGTTGGGAGATTTACAGCACAAAGATATCTAGTTGATTTGAAGCAGTTCCGAGAAAGTCTAAGCATAATCCTCACTTTTCCCTCCTGGCACTTTCCCTGCAGGGGATACCGCAAGACGTTTCTGTATATTGGGCACAGCGCTCTGCAGGGTGTTAGCAGAGACTTTCCCGGGACAGTGAAACCCTATGTCAGAGACACTGAAAAGAAGCCCCAACGTTCCTTCCAGGCACTTTCAGTGTGGGTGCCTTCTCCACGTGGTTCCTGGTTTCACTGCAGCTCTGAAGAGAATGTTAGCAAAGAGGTAATCGGGACAGTGCAAACAGTACTCAAAGACAGGGAGAGCAAGCTCTACATTACTCTCTTGGCACTTTGGATGTGGGACATACAGCGAGATGTTTGCTGCTTTTGCGTTTGGCTGTTGGGAGATTTACAGCACAAAGATATCCAGTTGATTTGAAGCAGTTCCGAGAAAGTCTAAACATAATCCTCACTTTTCCCTCCTGGCACTTTCCCTGTAGGGGATACCGCAAGACGTTTCTGTATATTGGGCACAGCGCTCTGCAGGGTGTTAGCAGAGACTTTCCCGGGACAGTGAAACCCTATATCAGAGACACTGAGAAGAAGCCCCAACGTTCCTTCCAGGCACTTTCAGTGTGGGTGCCTTCTCCACGTGGTTCCTGGTTTCACTGCAGCTCTGAAGAGAATGTTAGCAAAGAGGTAATCGGGACAGTGCAAACAGTACTCAAAGACAGGGAGAGCAAGCTCTACATTACTCTCTTGGCACTTTGGATGTGGGACATACAGCGAGATGTTTGCTGCTTTTGCGTTTGGCAGTTGGGAGATTTACAGCACAAAGATATCTAGTTGATTTGAAGCAGTTCCGAGAAAGTCTAAGCATAATCCTCACTTTTCCCTCCTGGCACTTTCCCTGCAGGGGATACCGCAAGACGTTTCTGTATATTGGGCACAGCGCTCTGCAGGGTGTTAGCAGAGACTTTCCCGGGACAGTGAAACCCTATATCAGAGACACTGAGAAGAAGTCCCAACGTTCCTTCCAGGCACTTTCAGTGTGGGTGCCTTCTCCACGTGGTTCCTGGTTTCACTGCAGCTCTGAAGAGAATGTTAGCAAAGAGGTAATCGGGACAGTGCAAACAGTACTCAAAGACAGGGAGAGCAAGCTCTACATTACTCTCTTGGCACTTTGGATGTGGGACATACAGCGAGATGTTTGCTGCTTTTGCGTTTGGCTGTTGGGAGATTTACAGCACAAAGATATCCAGTTGATTTGAAGCAGTTCCGAGAAAGTCTAAGCATAATCCTCACTTTTCCCTCCTGGCACTTTCCATGTGGGAGATATAGCAGGATGTATATTGGTTTTAGGAACTGTCCCCGGACAGTGTGGGCAGAAAAGTTCCTGGCTCCTTGAATGCCGTTTCTGGAGACAGTGCGATCAGTGTGGGAGATATGTCAAGATGTGTGTTGGTTTTGAGGACGGCTTTCTGGAGAGTCTTAGCAAAGAGGTCACAGGGATAATCAGAGCAATTCTCAGAGACACTGAGAACAAGGTCGACAATTCCTCCTGGCACTTTCCCTGTAGGAGATGCTGCAAGACGTTTCTGTATATTGGGCACAGCACTCTGCAGGGTGTTAGCAGAGACTTTCCCGGGACAGTGAAACCCTATGTCAGAGACACTGAGAAGAAGCCCCAAAGTTCCTTCCAGGCACTTTCATTGTGGGTGCCTTCTCCACGTGGTTCCTGGTTTCACTGCAGCTCTGAAGAGAATGTTAGCAAAGAGGTAATCGGGACAGTGCAAACAGTACTCAAAGACAGGGAGAGCAAGCTCTCTCTTGGCACTTTGGATGTGGGACATACAGCGAGATGTTTGCTGCTTTTGCGTTTGGCTGTTGGGAGATTTACAGCACAAAGATATCTAGTTGATTTGAAGCAGTTCCGAGAAAGTCTAAGCATAATCCTCACTTTTCCCTCCTGGCACTTTCCCTGCAGGGGATACCGCAAGACGTTTCTGTATATTGGGCACAGCGCTCTGCAGGGTGTTAGCAGAGACTTTCCCGGGACAGTGAAACCCTATGTCAGAGACACTGAAAAGAAGCCCCAACGTTCCTTCCAGGCACTTTCAGTGTGGGTGCCTTCTCCACGTGGTTCCTGGTTTCACTGCAGCTCTGAAGAGAATGTTAGCAAAGAGGTAATCGGGACAGTGCAAACAGTACTCAAAGACAGGGAGAGCAAGCTCTACATTACTCTCTTGGCACTTTGGATGTGGGACATACAGCGAGATGTTTGCTGCTTTTGCGTTTGGCTGTTGGGAGATTTACAGCACAAAGATATCTAGTTGATTTGAAGCAGTTCCGAGAAAGTCTAAGCATAATCCTCACTTTTCCCTCCTGGCACTTTCCCTGTAGGGGATACCGCAAGACGTTTCTGTATATTGGGCACAGCGCTCTGCAGGGTGTTAGCAGAGACTTTCCCGGGACAGTGAAACCCTATGTCAGAGACACTGAAAAGAAGCCCCAACGTTCCTTCCAGGCACTTTCAGTGTGGGTGCCTTCTCCACGTGGTTCCTGGTTTCACTGCAGCTCTGAAGAGAATGGTAGCAAAGAGGTAATCGGGACAGTGCAAACAGTACTCAAAGACAGGGAGAGCAAGCTCTACATTACTCTCTTGGCACTTTGGATGTGGGACATACAGCGAGATGTTTGCTGCTTTTGCGTTTGGCTGTTGGGAGATTTACAGCACAAAGATATCCAGTTGATTTGAAGCAGTTCCGAGAAAGTCTAAACATAATCCTCACTTTTCCCTCCTGGCACTTTCCCTGTAGGGGATACCGCAAGACGTTTCTGTATATTGGGCACAGCGCTCTGCAGGCTGTTAGGAGAGACTTTCCCGGGACAGTGAAACCCTATATCAGAGACACTGAGAAGAAGCCCCAACGTTCCTTCCAGGCACTTTCAGTGTGGGTGCCTTCTCCACGTGGTTCCTGGTTTCACTGCAGCTCTGAAGAGAATGTTAGCAAAGAGGTAATCGGGACAGTGCAAACAGTACTCAAAGACAGGGAGAGCAAGCTCTACATTACTCTCTTGGCACTTTGGATGTGGGACATACAGCGAGATGTTTGCTGCTTTTGCGTTTGGCTGTTGGGAGATTTACAGCACAAAGATATCCAGTTGATTTGAAGCAGTTCCGAGAAAGTCTAAACATAATCCTCACTTTTCCCTCCTGGCACTTTCCCTGTAGGGGATACCGCAAGACGTTTCTGTATATTGGGCACAGCGCTCTGCAGGGTGTTAGCAGAGACCTTCCCGGGACAGTGAAACCCTATATCAGAGACACTGAGAAGAAGCCCCAACGTTCCTTCCAGGCACTTTCAGTGTGGGTGCCTTCTCCACGTGGTTCCTGGTTTCACTGCAGCTCTGAAGAGAATGTTAGCAAAGAGGTAATCGGGACAGTGCAAACAGTACTCAAAGACAGGGAGAGCAAGCTCTACATTACTCTCTTGGCACTTTGGATGTGGGACATACAGCGAGATGTTTGCTGCTTTTGCGTTTGGCAGTTGGGAGATTTACAGCACAAAGATATCTAGTTGATTTGAAGCAGTTCCGAGAAAGTCTAAGCATAATCCTCACTTTTCCCTCCTGGCACTTTCCCTGCAGGGGATACCGCAAGACGTTTCTGTATATTGGGCACAGCGCTCTGCAGGGTGTTAGCAGAGACTTTCCCGGGACAGTGAAACCCTATGTCAGAGACACTGAAAAGAAGCCCCAACGTTCCTTCCAGGCACTTTCAGTGTGGGTGCCTTCTCCACGTGGTTCCTGGTTTCACTGCAGCTCTGAAGAGAATGTTAGCAAAGAGGTAATCGGGACAGTGCAAACAGTACTCAAAGACAGGGAGAGCAAGCTCTCTCTTGGCACTTTGGATGTGGGACATACAGCGAGATGTTTGCTGCTTTTACATTTGGCTGTTGGGAGATTTACAGCACAAAGATATCTAGTTGATTTGAAGCAGTTCCGAGAAAGTCTAAGCATAATCCTCACTTTTCCCTCCTGGCACTTTCCCTGCAGGGGATACCGCAAGACGTTTCTGTATATTGGGCACAGCGCTCTGCAGGGTGTTAGCAGAGACTTTCCCGGGACAGTGAAACCCTATGTCAGAGACACTGAAAAGAAGCCCCAACGTTCCTTCCAGGCACTTTCAGTGTGGGTGCCTTCTCCACGTGGTTCCTGGTTTCACTGCAGCTCTGAAGAGAATGTTAGCAAAGAGGTAATCGGGACAGTGCAAACAGTACTCAAAGACAGGGAGAGCAAGCTCTCTCTTGGCACTTTGGATGTGGGACATACAGCGAGATGTTTGCTGCTTTTGCGTTTGGCTGTTGGGAGATTTACAGCACAAAGATATCCAGTTGATTTGAAGCAGTTCCGAGAAAGTCTAAACATAATCCTCACTTTTCCCTCCTGGCACTTTCCCTGTAGGGGATACCGCAAGACGTTTCTGTATATTGGGCACAGCGCTCTGCAGGGTGTTAGCAGAGACTTTCCCAGGACAGTGAAACCCTATATCAGAGACACTGAGAAGAAGCCCCAACGTTCCTTCCAGGCACTTTCAGTGTGGGTGCCTTCTCCACGTGGTTCCTGGTTTCACTGCAGCTCTGAAGAGAATGTTAGCAAAGAGGTAATTGGGACAGTGCAAACAGTACTCAAAGACAGGGAGAGCAAGCTCTCTCTTGGCACTTTGGATGTGGAACATACAGCGAGATGTTTGCTGCTTTTACATTTGGCTGTTGGGAGATTTACAGCACAAAGATATCTAGTTGATTTGAAGCAGTTCCGAGAAAGTCTAAACATAATCCTCACTTTTCCCTCCTGGCACTTTCCCTGTAGGGGATACCGCAAGACGTTTCTGTATATTGGGCACATCGCTCTGCAGGGTGTTAGCAGAGACTTTCCCGGGACAGTGAAACCCTATATCAGAGACACTGAGAAGAAGCCCCAACGTTCCTTCCAGGCACTTTCAGTGTGGGTGCCTTCTCCACGTGGTTCCTGGTTTCACTGCAGCTCTGAAGAGAATGTTAGCAAAGAGGTAATCGGGACAGTGCAAACAGTACTCAAAGACAGGGAGAGCAAGCTCTCTCTTGGCACTTTGGATGTGGGACATACAGCGAGATGTTTGCTGCTTTTGCGTTTGGCTGTTGGGAGATTTACAGCACAAAGATATCCAGTTGATTTGAAGCAGTTCAGAGAAAGTCTAAGCATAATCCTCACTTTTCCCTCCTGGCACTTTCCCTGTAGGAGATACCGCAAGACGTTTCTGTATATTGGGCACAGCGCTCTGCAGGGTGTTAGCAGAGACTTTCCCGGGACAGTGAAACCCTATATCAGAGACACTGAGAAGAAGCCCCAACGTTCCTTCCAGGCACTTTCAGTGTGGGTGCCTTCTTCACGTGGTTCCTGGTTTCACTGCGGCTCTGAAGAGAATGTTAGCAAAGAGGTAATCGGGACAGTGCAAACAGTACTCAAAGACAGGGAGAGCAAGCTCTCTCTTGGCACTTTGGATGTGGGACATACAGCGAGATGTTTGCTGCTTTTACATTTGGCTGTTGGGAGATTTACAGCACAAAGATATTTAGTTGATTTGAAGCAGTTCAGAGAAAGTCTAAACATAATCCTCACTTTTCCCTCCTGGCACTTTCCCTGTAGGGGATACCGCAAGACGTTTCTGTATATTGGGCACAGCGCTCTGCAGGCTGTTAGGAGAGACTTTCCCGGGACAGTGAAACCCTATATCAGAGACACTGAGAAGAAGTCCCAACGTTCCTTCCAGGCACTTTCAGAGTTGGTGCCTTCTCCACGTGGTTCCTGGTTTCACTGCAGCTCTGAAGAGAATGTTAGCAAAGAGGTAATTGGGACAGTGCAAACAGTACTCAAAGACAGGGAGAGCAAGCTCTCTCTTGGCACTTTGGATGTGGAACATACAGCGAGATGTTTGCTGCTTTTACATTTGGCTGTTGGGAGATTTACAGCACAAAGATATCTAGTTGATTTGAAGCAGTTCCGAGAAAGTCTAAACATAATCCTCACTTTTCCCTCCTGGCACTTTCCCTGTAGGGGATACCGCAAGACGTTTCTGTATATTGGGCACAGCGCTCTGCAGGGTGTTAGCAGAGACTTTCCCGGGACAGTGAAACCCTATATCAGAGACACTGAGAAGAAGCCCCAACGTTCCTTCCAGGCACTTTCAGTGTGGGTGCCTTCTCCACGTGGTTCCTGGTTTCACTGCAGCTCTGAAGAGAATGTTAGCAAAGAGGTAATCGGGACAGTGCAAACAGTACTCAAAGACAGGGAGAGCAAGCTCTACATTACTATCTTGGCACTTTGGATGTGGGACATACAGCGAGATGTTTGCTGCTTTTGCGTTTGGCTGTTGGGAGATTTACAGCACAAAGATATCCAGTTGATTTGAAGCAGTTCCGAGAAAGTCTAAGCATAATCCTCACTTTTCCCTCCTGGCACTTTCCCTGTAGGAGATACCGCAAGACGTTTCTGTATATTGGGCACAGCGCTCTGCAGGGTGTTAGCAGAGACTTTCCCGGGACAGTGAAACCCTATATCAGAGACACTGAGAAGAAGCCCCAACGTTCCTTCCAGGCACTTTCAGTGTGGGTGCCTTCTCCACGTGGTTCCTGGTTTCACTGCAGCTCTGAAGAGAATGTTAGCAAAGAGGTAATTGGGACAGTGCAAACAGTACTCAAAGACAGGGAGAGCAAGCTCTCTCTTGGCACTTTGGATGTGGAACATACAGCGAGATGTTTGCTGCTTTTACATTTGGCTGTTGGGAGATTTACAGCACAAAGATATCTAGTTGATTTGAAGCAGTTCCGAGAAAGTCTAAACATAATCCTCACTTTTCCCTCCTGGCACTTTCCCTGTAGGGGATACCGCAAGACGTTTCTGTATATTGGGCACAGCGCTCTGCAGGCTGTTAGGAGAGACTTTCCCGGGACAGTGAAACCCTATATCAGAGACACTGAGAAGAAGCCCCAACGTTCCTTCCAGGCATTTTCGGTGTGGGTGCCTTCTTCACGTGGTTCCTGGTTTCACTGCAGCTCTGAAGAGAATGTTAGCAAAGAGGTAATCGGGACAGTGCAAACAGTACTCAAAGACAGGGAGAGCAAGCTCTGTCTTGGCACTTTGGATGTGGGACATACAGCGAGATGTTTGCTGCTTTTGCGTTTGGCTGTTGGGAGATTTACAGCACAAAGATATCCAGTTGATTTGAAGCAGTTCCGAGAAAGTCTAAGCATAATCCTCACTTTTCCCTCCTGGCACTTTCCCTGTAGGGGATACCGCAACACGTTTCTGTATATTGGGCACAGCGCTCTGCAGGGTGTTAGCAGAGACTTTCCCGGGACAGTGAAACCCTATATCAGAGACACTGAGAAGAAGCCCCAACGTTCCTTCCAGGCATTTTCAGTGTGGGTGCCTTCTCCACGTGGTTCCTGGTTTCACTGCAGCTCTGAAGAGAATGTTAGCAAAGAGGTAATCGGGACAGTGCAAACAGTACTCAAAGACAGGGAGAGCAAGCTCTCTCTTGGCACTTTGGATGTGGGACATACAGCGAGATGTTTGCTGCTTTTACATTTGGCTGTTGGGAGGTTTACAGCACAAAGATATCCAGTTGATTTGAAGCAGTTCCGAGAAAGTCTAAGCATAATCCTCACTTTTCCCTCCTGGCACTTTTCCTGTAGGGGATACCGCAAGACGTTTCTGTATATTGGGCACAGCGCTCTGCAGGCTGTTAGGAGAGACTTTCCCGCGACAGTTAAACCCTATATCAGAGACACTGAGAAGAAGTCCCAACGTTCATTCCAGGCACTTTCAGAGTTGGTGCCTTCTCCACGTGGTTCCTGGTTTCACTGCAGCTCTGAAGAGAATGTTAGCAAAGAGGTAATCGGGACAGTGCAAACAGTACTCAAAGACAGGGAGAGCAAGCTCTACATTACTCTCTTGGCACTTTGGATGTGGGAAATACAGCGAGATGTTTGCTGCTTTTATATTTGGCTGTTGGGAGATTTACAGCACAAAGATATCCAGTTGATTTGAAGCAGTTCCGAGAAAGTCTAAACATAATCCTCACTTTTCCCTCCTGGCACTTTCCCTGTAGGGGATACCGCAAGACGTTTCTGTATATTGGGCACAGCGCTCTGCAGGGTGTTAGCAGAGACTTTCCCGGGACAGTGAAACCCTATATCAGAGACACTGAGAAGAAGCCCCAAGGTTCCTTCCAGGCACTTTCAGTGTGGGTGCCTTCTCCACGTGGTTCCTGGTTTCACTGCAGCTCTGAAGAGAATGTTAGCAAAGAGGTAATCGGGACAGTGCAAACAGTACTCAAAGACAGGGAGAGCAAGCTCTCTCTTGGCACTTTGGATGTGGAACATACAGCGAGATGTTTGCTGCTTTTACATTTGGCTGTTGGGAGATTTACAGCACAAAGATATCTAGTTGATTTGAAGCAGTTCCGAGAAAGTCTAAACATAATCCTCACTTTTCCCTCCTGGCACTTTCCCTGTAGGGGATACCGCAAGACGTTTCTGTATATTGGGCACAGCGCTCTGCAGGCTGTTAGGAGAGACTTTCCCGGGACAGTGAAACCCTATATCAGAGACACTGAGAAGAAGTCCCAACGTTCCTTCCAGGCACTTTCAGAGTTGGTGCCTTCTCCATGTGGTTCCTGGTTTCACTGCAGCTCTGAAGAGAATGTTAGCAAAGAGGTAATCGGGACAGTGCAAACAGTACTCAAAGACAGGGAGAGCAAGCTCTCTCTTGGCACTTTGGATGTGGGACATACAGCGAGATGTTTGCTGCTTTTGCGTTTGGCTGTTGGGAGATTTACAGCACAAAGATATCCAGTTGATTTGAAGCAGTTCCGAGAAAGTCTAAGCATAATCCTCACTTTTCCCTCCTGGCACTTTCCCTGTAGGAGATACCGCAAGACGTTTCTGTATATTGGGCACAGCGCTCTGCAGGGTGTTAGCAGAGACTTTCCCGGGACAGTGAAACCCTATATCAGAGACACTGAGAAGAAGCCCCAACGTTCCTTCCAGGCACTTTCAGTGTGGGTGCCTTCTTCACGTGGTTCCTGGTTTCACTGCGGCTCTGAAGAGAATGTTAGCAAAGAGGTAATCGGGACAGTGCAAACAGTACTCAAAGACAGGGAGAGCAAGCTCTCTCTTGGCACTTTGGATGTGGGACATACAGCGAGATGTTTGCTGCTTTTACATTTGGCTGTTGGGAGATTTACAGCACAAAGATATTTAGTTGATTTGAAGCAGTTCAGAGAAAGTCTAAACATAATCCTCACTTTTCCCTCCTGGCACTTTCCCTGTAGGGGATACCGCAAGACGTTTCTGTATATTGGGCACAGCGCTCTGCAGGGTGTTAGCAGAGACTTTCCCGGGACAGTGAAACCCTATATCAGAGACACTGAGAAGAAGTCCCAACGTTCCTTCCAGGCACTTTCAGAGTTGGTGCCTTCTCCACGTGGTTCCTGGTTTCACTGCAGCTCTGAAGAGAATGTTAGCAAAGAGGTAATTGGGACAGTGCAAACAGTACTCAAAGACAGGGAGAGCAAGCTCTCTCTTGGCACTTTGGATGTGGAACATACAGCGAGATGTTTGCTGCTTTTACATTTGGCTGTTGGGAGATTTACAGCACAAAGATATCTAGTTGATTTGAAGCAGTTCCGAGAAAGTCTAAACATAATCCTCACTTTTCCCTCCTGGCACTTTCCCTGTAGGGGATACCGCAAGACGTTTCTGTATATTGGGCACAGCGCTCTGCAGGGTGTTAGCAGAGACTTTCCCGGGACAGTGAAACCCTATATCAGAGACACTGAGAAGAAGCCCCAACGTTCCTTCCAGGCACTTTCAGTGTGGGTGCCTTCTCCACGTGGTTCCTGGTTTCACTGCAGCTCTGAAGAGAATGTTAGCAAAGAGGTAATCGGGACAGTGCAAACAGTACTCAAAGACAGGGAGAGCAAGCTCTACATTACTATCTTGGCACTTTGGATGTGGGACATACAGCGAGATGTTTGCTGCTTTTGCGTTTGGCTGTTGGGAGATTTACAGCACAAAGATATCCAGTTGATTTGAAGCAGTTCCGAGAAAGTCTAAGCATAATCCTCACTTTTCCCTCCTGGCACTTTCCCTGTAGGAGATACCGCAAGACGTTTCTGTATATTGGGCACAGCGCTCTGCAGGGTGTTAGCAGAGACTTTCCCGGGACAGTGAAACCCTATATCAGAGACACTGAGAAGAAGCCCCAACGTTCCTTCCAGGCATTTTCAGTTTGGGTGCCTTCTTCACGTGGTTCCTGGTTTCACTGCAGCTCTGAAGAGAATGTTAGCAAAGAGGTAATCGGGACAGTGCAAACAGTACTCAAAGACAGGGAGAGCAAGCTCTCTCTTGGCACTTTGGATGTGGGACATACAGCGAGATGTTTGCTGCTTTTGCGTTTGGCTGTTGCGAGATTTACAGCACAAAGATATCCAGTTGATTTGAAGCAGTTCAGAGAAAGTCTAAACATAATCCTCACTTTTCCCTCCTGGCACTTTCCCTGTAGGGGATACCGCAAGACGTTTCTGTATATTGGGCACAGCGCTCTGCAGGGTGTTAGCAGAGACTTTTCCGGGGACAGTGAAACCCTATATCAGAGACACTGAGAAGAAGCCCCAACGTTCCTTCCAGGCACTTTCAGTGTGGGTGCCTTCTCCACGTGGTTCCTGGTTTCACTGCAGCTCTGAAGAGAATGTTAGCAAAGAGGTAATTGGGACAGTGCAAACAGTACTCAAAGACAGGGAGAGCAAGCTCTCTCTTGGCACTTTGGATGTGGAACATACAGCGAGATGTTTGCTGCTTTTACATTTGGCTGTTGGGAGATTTACAGCACAAAGATATCTAGTTGATTTGAAGCAGTTCCGAGAAAGTCTAAACATAATCCTCACTTTTCCCTCCTGGCACTTTCCCTGTAGGGGATACCGCAAGACGTTTCTGTATATTGGGCACAGCGCTCTGCAGGCTGTTAGGAGAGACTTTCCCGGGACAGTGAAACCCTATATCAGAGACACTGAGAAGAAGCCCCAACGTTCCTTCCAGGCATTTTCGGTGTGGGTGCCTTCTTCACGTGGTTCCTGGTTTCACTGCAGCTCTGAAGAGAATGTTAGCAAAGAGGTAATCGGGACAGTGCAAACAGTACTCAAAGACAGGGAGAGCAAGCTCTGTCTTGGCACTTTGGATGTGGGACATACAGCGAGATGTTTGCTGCTTTTGCGTTTGGCTGTTGGGAGATTTACAGCACAAAGATATCCAGTTGATTTGAAGCAGTTCCGAGAAAGTCTAAGCATAATCCTCACTTTTCCCTCCTGGCACTTTCCCTGTAGGGGATACCGCAACACGTTTCTGTATATTGGGCACAGCGCTCTGCAGGGTGTTAGCAGAGACTTTCCCGGGACAGTGAAACCCTATATCAGAGACACTGAGAAGAAGCCCCAACGTTCCTTCCAGGCATTTTCAGTGTGGGTGCCTTCTCCACGTGGTTCCTGGTTTCACTGCAGCTCTGAAGAGAATGTTAGCAAAGAGGTAATCGGGACAGTGCAAACAGTACTCAAAGACAGGGAGAGCAAGCTCTCTCTTGGCACTTTGGATGTGGGACATACAGCGAGATGTTTGCTGCTTTTACATTTGGCTGTTGGGAGGTTTACAGCACAAAGATATCCAGTTGATTTGAAGCAGTTCCGAGAAAGTCTAAGCATAATCCTCACTTTTCCCTCCTGGCACTTTTCCTGTAGGGGATACCGCAAGACGTTTCTGTATATTGGGCACAGCGCTCTGCAGGCTGTTAGGAGAGACTTTCCCGGGACAGTTAAACCCTATATCAGAGACACTGAGAAGAAGTCCCAACGTTCATTCCAGGCACTTTCAGAGTTGGTGCCTTCTCCACGTGGTTCCTGGTTTCACTGCAGCTCTGAAGAGAATGTTAGCAAAGAGGTAATCGGGACAGTGCAAACAGTACTCAAAGACAGGGAGAGCAAGCTCTACATTACTCTCTTGGCACTTTGGATGTGGGACATACAGCGAGATGTTTGCTGCTTTTATATTTGGCTGTTGGGAGATTTACAGCACAAAGATATCCAGTTGATTTGAAGCAGTTCCGAGAAAGTCTAAGCATAATCCTCACTTTTCCCTCCTGGCACTTTCCCTGCAGGGGATACCGCAAGACGTTTCTGTATATTGGGCACAGTGCTCTGCAGGCTGTTAGGAGAGACTTTCCCGGGACAGTGAAACCCTATATCAGAGACACTGAGAAGAAGTCCCAACGTTCCTTCCAGGCACTTTCAGAGTTGGTGCCTTCTCCACGTGGTTCCTGGTTTCACTGCAGCTCTGAAGAGAATGGTAGCAAAGAGGTAATCGGGACAGTGCAAACAGTACTCAAAGACAGGGAGAGCAAGCTCTACATTACTCTCTTGGCACTTTGGATGTGGGACATACAGCGAGATGTTTGCTGCTTTTGCGTTTGGCAGTTGGGAGATTTACAGCACAAAGATATCTAGTTGATTTGAAGCAGTTCCGAGAAAGTCTAAGCATAATCCTCACTTTTCCCTCCTGGCACTTTCCCTGCAGGGGATACCGCAAGACGTTTCTGTATATTGGGCACAGCGCTCTGCAGGGTGTTAGCAGAGACTTTCCCGGGACAGTGAAACCCTATGTCAGAGACACTGAAAAGAAGCCCCAACGTTCCTTCCAGGCACTTTCAGTGTGGGTGCCTTCTCCACGTGGTTCCTGGTTTCACTGCAGCTCTGAAGAGAATGTTAGCAAAGAGGTAATCGGGACAGTGCAAACAGTACTCAAAGACAGGGAGAGCAAGCTCTACATTACTCTCTTGGCACTTTGGATGTGGGACATACAGCGAGATGTTTGCTGCTTTTGCGTTTGGCTGTTGGGAGATTTACAGCACAAAGATATCCAGTTGATTTGAAGCAGTTCCGAGAAAGTCTAAGCATAATCCTCACTTTTCCCTCCTGGCACTTTCCATGTGGGAGATATAGCAGGATGTATATTGGTTTTAGGAACTGTCCCCGGACAGTGTGGGCAGAAAAGTTCCTGGCTCCTTGAATGCCGTTTCTGGAGACAGTGCGATCAGTGTGGGAGATATGTCAAGATGTGTGTTGGTTTTGAGGACGGCTTTCTGGAGAGTCTTAGCAAAGAGGTCACAGGGATAATCAGAGCAATTCTCAGAGACACTGAGAACAAGGTCGACAATTCCTCCTGGCACTTTCCCTGTAGGAGATGCTGCAAGACGTTTCTGTATATTGGGCACAGCACTCTGCAGGGTGTTAGCAGAGACTTTCCCGGGACAGTGAAACCCTATGTCAGAGACACTGAGAAGAAGCCCCAACGTTCCTTCCAGGCACTTTCAGTGTGGGTGCCTTCTCCACGTGGTTCCTGGTTTCACTGCAGCTCTGAAGAGAATGTTAGCAAAGAGGTAATCGGGACAGTGCAAACAGTACTCAAAGACAGGGAGAGCAAGCTCTCTCTTGGCACTTTGGATGTGGGACATACAGCGAGATGTTTGCTGCTTTTGCGTTTGGCTGTTGGGAGATTTACAGCACAAAGATATCTAGTTGATTTGAAGCAGTTCCGAGAAAGTCTAAGCATAATCCTCACTTTTCCCTCCTGGCACTTTCCCTGCAGGGGATACCGCAAGACGTTTCTGTATATTGGGCACAGCGCTCTGCAGGGTGTTAGCAGAGACTTTCCCGGGACAGTGAAACCCTATGTCAGAGACACTGAGAAGAAGCCCCAACGTTCCTTCCAGGCACTTTCAGTGTGGGTGCCTTCTCCACGTGGTTCCTGGTTTCACTGCAGCTCTGAAGAGAATGTTAGCAAAGAGGTAATCGGGACAGTGCAAACAGTACTCAAAGACAGGGAGAGCAAGCTCTACATTACTCTCTTGGCACTTTGGATGTGGGACATACAGCGAGATGTTTGCTGCTTTTGCGTTTGGCTGTTGGGAGATTTACAGCACAAAGATATCTAGTTGATTTGAAGCAGTTCCGAGAAAGTCTAAGCATAATCCTCACTTTTCCCTCCTGGCACTTTCCCTGCAGGGGATACCGCAAGACGTTTCTGTATATTGGGCACAGCGCTCTGCAGGGTGTTAGCAGAGACTTTCCCGGGACAGTGAAACCCTATGTCAGAGACACTGAGAAGAAGCCCCAACGTTCCTTCCAGGCACTTTCAGTGTGGGTGCCTTCTCCACGTGGTTCCTGGTTTCCCTGCAGCTCTGAAGAGAATGTTAGCAAAGAGGTAATCGGGACAGTGCAAACAGTACTCAAAGACAGGGAGAGCAAGCTCTACATTACTCTCTTGGCACTTTGGATGTGGGACATACAGCGAGATGTTTGCTGCTTTTGCGTTTGGCTGTTGGGAGATTTACAGCACAAAGATATCCAGTTGATTTGAAGCAGTTCCGAGAAAGTCTAAGCATAATCCTCACTTTTCCCTCCTGGCACTTTCCATGTGGGAGATATAGCAGGATGTATATTGGTTTTAGGAACTGTCCCCGGTAAGTGTGGGCAGAAAAGTTCCTGGCTCCTTGAATGCCGTTTCTGGAGACAGTGCGATCAGTGTGGGAGATATGTCAAGATGTGTGTTGGTTTTGAGGACGGCTTTCTGGAGAGTCTTAGCAAAGAGATCACAGGGATAATCAGAGCAATTCTCAGAGACACTGAGAACAAGGTCGACAATTCCTCCTGGCACTTTCCCTGTAGGAGATACTGCAAGACGTTTCTGTATATTGGGCACAGCACTCTGCAGGGTGTTAGCAGAGACTTTCCCGGGACAGTGAAACCATATGTCAGAGACACTGAGAAGAAGCCCCAAAGTTCCCTCCAGGCACTTTCAGTGTGGGTGCCTTCTCCACGTGGTTCCTGGTTTCAGTGCAGCTCTGAAGAGAATGTTAGCAAAGAGGTAATCGGGACAGTGCAAACAGTACTCAAAGACAGGGAGAGCAAGCTCTCTCTTGGCACTTTGGATGTGGGACATACAGCGAGATGTTTGCTGCTTTTGCGTTTGGCTGTTGGGAGATTTACAGCACAAAGATATCCAGTTGATTTGAAGCAGTTCCGAGAAAGTCTAAGCATAATCCTCACTTTTCCCTCCTGGCACTTTCCCTGTAGGAGATACCGCAAGACGTTTCTGTATATTGGGCACAGCGCTCTGCAGGGTGTTAGTAGAGACTTTCCCGGGACAGTGAAACCCTATATCAGAGACACTGAGAAGAAGCCCCAACGTTCCTTCCAGGCACTTTCAGTGTGGGTGCCTTCTCCACGTGGTTCCTGGTTTCCCTGCAGCTCTGAAGAGAATGTTAGCAAAGAGGTAATCGGGACAGTGCAAACAGTACTCAAAGACAGGGAGAGCAAGCTCTACATTACTCTCTTGGCACTTTGGATGTGGGACATACAGCGAGATGTTTGCTGCTTTTGCGTTTGGCAGTTGGGAGATTTACAGCACAAAGATATCTAGTTGATTTGAAGCAGTTCCGAGAAAGTCTAAGCATAATCCTCACTTTTCCCTCCTGGCACTTTCCCTGCAGGGGATACCGCAAGACGTTTCTGTATATTGGGCACAGCGCTCTGCAGGGTGTTAGCAGAGACTTTCCCGGGACAGTGAAACCCTATATCAGAGACACTGAGAAGAAGTCCCAACGTTCCTTCCAGGCACTTTCAGTGTGGGTGCCTTCTCCACGTGGTTCCTGGTTTCACTGCAGCTCTGAAGAGAATGTTAGCAAAGAGGTAATCGGGACAGTGCAAACAGTACTCAAAGACAGGGAGAGCAAGCTCTACATTACTCTCTTGGCACTTTGGATGTGGGACATACAGCGAGATGTTTGCTGCTTTTGCGTTTGGCTGTTGGGAGATTTACAGCACAAAGATATCCAGTTGATTTGAAGCAGTTCCGAGAAAGTCTAAGCATAATCCTCACTTTTCCCTCCTGGCACTTTCCATGTGGGAGATATAGCAGGATGTATATTGGTTTTAGGAACTGTCCCCGGACAGTGTGGGCAGAAAAGTTCCTGGCTCCTTGAATGCCGTTTCTGGAGACAGTGCGATCAGTGTGGGAGATATGTCAAGATGTGTGTTGGTTTTGAGGACGGCTTTCTGGAGAGTCTTAGCAAAGAGGTCACAGGGATAATCAGAGCAATTCTCAGAGACACTGAGAACAAGGTCGACAATTCCTCCTGGCACTTTCCCTGTAGGAGATGCTGCAAGACGTTTCTGTATATTGGGCACAGCGCTCTGCAGGGTGTTAGCAGAGACTTTCCCGGGACAGTGAAACCCTATGTCAGAGACACTGAGAAGAAGCCCCAAAGTTCCTTCCAGGCACTTTCAGTGTGGGTGCCTTCTCCACGTGGTTCCTGGTTTCACTGCAGCTCTGAAGAGAATGTTAGCAAAGAGGTAATCGGGACAGTGCAAACAGTACTCAAAGACAGGGAGAGCAAGCTCTCTCTTGGCACTTTGGATGTGGGACATACAGCGAGATGTTTGCTGCTTTTGCGTTTGGCTGTTGGGAGATTTACAGCACAAAGATATCTAGTTGATTTGAAGCAGTTCCGAGAAAGTCTAAGCATAATCCTCACTTTTCCCTCCTGGCACTTTCCCTGCAGGGGATACCGCAAGACGTTTCTGTATATTGGGCACAGCGCTCTGCAGGGTGTTAGCAGAGACTTTCCCGGGACAGTGAAACCCTATGTCAGAGACACTGAAAAGAAGCCCCAACGTTCCTTCCAGGCACTTTCAGTGTGGGTGCCTTCTCCACGTGGTTCCTGGTTTCACTGCAGCTCTGAAGAGAATGTTAGCAAAGAGGTAATCGGGACAGTGCAAACAGTACTCAAAGACAGGGAGAGCAAGCTCTACATTACTCTCTTGGCACTTTGGATGTGGGACATACAGCGAGATGTTTGCTGCTTTTGCGTTTGGCTGTTGGAAGATTTACAGCACAAAGATATCCAGTTGATTTGAAGCAGTTCCGAGAAAGTCTAAACATAATCCTCACTTTTCCCTCCTGGCACTTTCCCTGTAGGGGATACCGCAACACGTTTCTGTATATTGGGCACAGCGCTCTGCAGGGTGTTAGCAGAGACTTTCCCGGGACAGTGAAACCCTATATCAGAGACACTGAGAAGAAGCCCCAACGTTCCTTCCAGGCACTTTCAGTGTGGGTGCCTTCTCCACGTGGTTCCTGGTTTCACTGCAGCTCTGAAGAGAATGTTAGCAAAGAGGTAATCGGGACAGTGCAAACAGTACTCAAAGACAGGGAGAGCAAGCTCTACATTACTCTCTTGGCACTTTGGATGTGGGACATACAGCGAGATGTTTGCTGCTTTTGCGTTTGGCTGTTGGGAGATTTACAGCACAAAGATATCCAGTTGATTTGAAGCAGTTCCGAGAAAGTCTAAACATAATCCTCACTTTTCCCTCCTGGCACTTTCCCTGTAGGGGATACCGCAAGACGTTTCTGTATATTGGGCACAGCGCTCTGCAGGGTGTTAGCAGAGACTTTCCCGGGACAGTGAAACCCTATATCAGAGACACTGAGAAGAAGCCCCAACGTTCCTTCCAGGCACTTTCAGTGTGGGTGCCTTCTCCACGTGGTTCCTGGTTTCACTGCAGCTCTGAAGAGAATGTTAGCAAAGAGGTAATCGGGACAGTGCAAACAGTACTCAAAGACAGGGAGAGCAAGCTCTACATTACTCTCTTGGCACTTTGGATGTGGGACATACAGCGAGATGTTTGCTGCTTTTGCGTTTGGCAGTTGGGAGATTTACAGCACAAAGATATCTAGTTGATTTGAAGCAGTTCCGAGAAAGTCTAAGCATAATCCTCACTTTTCCCTCCTGGCACTTTCCCTGCAGGGGATACCGCAAGACGTTTCTGTATATTGGGCACAGCGCTCTGCAGGGTGTTAGCAGAGACTTTCCCGGGACAGTGAAACCCTATATCAGAGACACTGAGAAGAAGTCCCAACGTTCCTTCCAGGCACTTTCAGTGTGGGTGCCTTCTCCATGTGGTTCCTGGTTTCACTGCAGCTCTGAAGAGAATGTTAGCAAAGAGGTAATCGGGACAGTGCAAACAGTACTCAAAGACAGGGAGAGCAAGCTCTACATTACTCTCTTGGCACTTTGGATGTGGGACATACAGCGAGATGTTTGCTGCTTTTGCGTTTGGCTGTTGGGAGATTTACAGCACAAAGATATCCAGTTGATTTGAAGCAGTTCCGAGAAAGTCTAAGCATAATCCTCACTTTTCCCTCCTGGCACTTTCCATGTGGGAGATATAGCAGGATGTATATTGGTTTTAGGAACTGTCCCCGGACAGTGTGGGCAGAAAAGTTCCTGGCTCCTTGAATGCCGTTTCTGGAGACAGTGCGATCAGTGTGGGAGATATGTCAAGATGTGTGTTGGTTTTGAGGACGGCTTTCTGGAGAGTCTTAGCAAAGAGGTCACAGGGATAATCAGAGCAATTCTCAGAGACACTGAGAACAAGGTCGACAATTCCTCCTGGCACTTTCCCTGTAGGAGATGCTGCAAGACGTTTCTGTATATTGGGCACAGCACTCTGCAGGGTGTTAGCAGAGACTTTCCCGGGACAGTGAAACCCTATGTCAGAGACACTGAGAAGAAGCCCCAAAGTTCCTTCCAGGCACTTTCATTGTGGGTGCCTTCTCCACGTGGTTCCTGGTTTCACTGCAGCTTTGAAGAGAATGTTAGCAAAGAGGTAATCGGGACAGTGCAAACAGTACTCAAAGACAGGGAGAGCAAGCTCTCTCTTGGCACTTTGGATGTGGGACATACAGCGAGATGTTTGCTGCTTTTGCGTTTGGCTGTTGGGAGATTTACAGCACAAAGATATCTAGTTGATTTGAAGCAGTTCCGAGAAAGTCTAAGCATAATCCTCACTTTTCCCTCCTGGCACTTTCCCTGCAGGGGATACCGCAAGACGTTTCTGTATATTGGGCACAGCGCTCTGCAGGGTGTTAGCAGAGACTTTCCCGGGACAGTGAAACCCTATGTCAGAGACACTGAAAAGAAGCCCCAACGTTCCTTCCAGGCACTTTCAGTGTGGGTGCCTTCTCCACGTGGTTCCTGGTTTCACTGCAGCTCTGAAGAGAATGTTAGCAAAGAGGTAATCGGGACAGTGCAAACAGTACTCAAAGACAGGGAGAGCAAGCTCTACATTACTCTCTTCGCACTTTGGATGTGGGACATACAGCGAGATGTTTGCTGCTTTTGCGTTTGGCTGTTGGGAGATTTACAGCACAAAGATATCTAGTTGATTTGAAGCAGTTCCGAGAAAGTCTAAGCATAATCCTCACTTTTCCCTCCTGGCACTTTCCCTGTAGGGGATACCGCAAGTCGTTTCTGTATATTGGGCACAGCGCTCTGCAGGGTGTTAGCAGAGACTTTCCCGGGACAGTGAAACCCTATGTCAGAGACACTGAAAAGAAGCCCCAACGTTCCTTCCAGGCACTTTCAGTGTGGGTGCCTTCTCCACGTGGTTCCTGGTTTCACTGCAGCTCTGAAGAGAATGGTAGCAAAGAGGTAATCGGGACAGTGCAAACAGTACTCAAAGACAGGGAGAGCAAGCTCTACATTACTCTCTTGGCACTTTGGATGTGGGACATACAGCGAGATGTTTGCTGCTTTTGCGTTTGGCTGTTGGGAGATTTACAGCACAAAGATATCCAGTTGATTTGAAGCAGTTCCGAGAAAGTCTAAACATAATCCTCACTTTTCCCTCCTGGCACTTTCCCTGTAGGGGATACCGCAAGACGTTTCTGTATATTGGGCACAGCGCTCTGCAGGGTGTTAGCAGAGACTTTCCCGGGACAGTGAAACCCTATATCAGAGACACTGAGAAGAAGCCCCAACGTTCCTTCCAGGCACTTTCAGTGTGGGTGCCTTCTCCACGTGGTTCCTGGTTTCACTGCAGCTCTGAAGAGAATGTTAGCAAAGAGGTAATCGGGACAGTGCAAACAGTACTCAAAGACAGGGAGAGCAAGCTCTACATTACTCTCTTGGCACTTTGGATGTGGGACATACAGCGAGATGTTTGCTGCTTTTGCGTTTGGCTGTTGGGAGATTTACAGCACAAAGATATCTAGTTGATTTGAAGCAGTTCCGAGAAAGTCTAAACATAATCCTCACTTTTCCCTCCTGGCACTTTCCCTGTAGGGGATACCGCAAGACGTTTCTGTATATTGGGCACAGCGCTCTGCAGGGTGTTAGCAGAGACTTTCCCGGGACAGTGAAACCCTATATCAGAGACACTGAGAAGAAGCCCCAACGTTCCTTCCAGGCACTTTCAGTGTGGGTGCCTTCTCCACGTGGTTCCTGGTTTCACTGCAGCTCTGAAGAGAATGTTAGCAAAGAGGTAATCGGGACAGTGCAAACAGTACTCAAAGACAGGGAGAGCAAGCTCTACATTACTCTCTTGGCACTTTGGATGTGGGACATACAGCGAGATGTTTGCTGCTTTTGCGTTTGGCTGTTGGGAGATTTACAGCACAAAGATATCTAGTTGATTTGAAGCAGTTCCGAGAAAGTCTAAGCATAATCCTCACTTTTCCCTCCTGGCACTTTCCCTGCAGGGGATACCGCAAGACGTTTCTGTATATTGGGCACAGCGCTCTGCAGGGTGTTAGCAGAGACTTTCCCGGGACAGTGAAACCCTATGTCAGAGACACTGAAAAGAAGCCCCAACGTTCCTTCCAGGCACTTTCAGTGTGGGTGCCTTCTCCACGTGGTTCCTGGTTTCACTGCAGCTCTGAAGAGAATGTTAGCAAAGAGGTAATCGGGACAGTGCAAACAGTACTCAAAGACAGGGAGAGCAAGCTCTACATTACTCTCTTGGCACTTTGGATGTGGGACATACAGCGAGATGTTTGCTGCTTTTGCGTTTGGCTGTTGGGAGATTTACAGCACAAAGATATCTAGTTGATTTGAAGCAGTTCCGAGAAAGTCTAAGCATAATCCTCACTTTTCCCTCCTGGCACTTTCCCTGTAGGGGATACCGCAAGACGTTTCTGTATATTGGGCACAGCGCTCTGCAGGGTGTTAGCAGAGACTTTCCCGGGACAGTGAAACCCTATGTCAGAGACACTGAAAAGAAGCCCCAACGTTCCTTCCAGGCACTTTCAGTGTGGGTGCCTTCTCCACGTGGTTCCTGGTTTCACTGCAGCTCTGAAGAGAATGGTAGCAAAGAGGTAATCGGGACAGTGCAAACAGTACTCAAAGACAGGGAGAGCAAGCTCTACATTACTCTCTTGGCACTTTGGATGTGGGACATACAGCGAGATGTTTGCTGCTTTTGCGTTTGGCTGTTGGGAGATTTACAGCACAAAGATATCCAGTTGATTTGAAGCAGTTCCGAGAAAGTCTAAACATAATCCTCACTTTTCCCTCCTGGCACTTTCCCTGTAGGGGATACCGCAAGACGTTTCTGTATATTGGGCACAGCGCTCTGCAGGGTGTTAGCAGAGACTTTCCCGGGACAGTGAAACCCTATATCAGAGACACTGAGAAGAAGCCCCAACGTTCCTTCCAGGCACTTTCAGTGTGGGTGCCTTCTCCACGTGGTTCCTGGTTTCACTGCAGCTCTGAAGAGAATGTTAGCAAAGAGGTAATCGGGACAGTGCAAACAGTACTCAAAGACAGGGAGAGCAAGCTCTACATTACTCTCTTGGCACTTTGGATGTGGGACATACAGCGAGATGTTTGCTGCTTTTGCGTTTGGCTGTTGGGAGATTTACAGCACAAAGATATCCAGTTGATTTGAAGCAGTTCCGAGAAAGTCTAAACATAATCCTCACTTTTCCCTCCTGGCACTTTCCCTGTAGGGGATACCGCAAGACGTTTCTGTATATTGGGCACAGCGCTCTGCAGGGTGTTAGCAGAGACTTTCCCGGGACAGTGAAACCCTATATCAGAGACACTGAGAAGAAGCCCCAACGTTCCTTCCAGGCACTTTCAGTGTGGGTGCCTTCTCCACGTGGTTCCTGGTTTCACTGCAGCTCTGAAGAGAATGTTAGCAAAGAGGTAATCGGGACAGTGCAAACAGTACTCAAAGACAGGGAGAGCAAGCTCTACATTACTCTCTTGGCACTTTGGATGTGGGACATACAGCGAGATGTTTGCTGCTTTTGCGTTTGGCAGTTGGGAGATTTACAGCACAAAGATATCTAGTTGATTTGAAGCAGTTCCGAGAAAGTCTAAGCATAATCCTCACTTTTCCCTCCTGGCACTTTCCCTGCAGGGGATACCGCAAGACGTTTCTGTATATTGGGCACAGCGCTCTGCAGGGTGTTAGCAGAGACTTTCCCGGGACAGTGAAACCCTATGTCAGAGACACTGAAAAGAAGCCCCAACGTTCCTTCCAGGCACTTTCAGTGTGGGTGCCTTCTCCACGTGGTTCCTGGTTTCACTGCAGCTCTGAAGAGAATGTTAGCAAAGAGGTAATCGGGACAGTGCAAACAGTACTCAAAGACAGGGAGAGCAAGCTCTCTCTTGGCACTTTGGATGTGGGACATACAGCGAGATGTTTGCTGCTTTTGCGTTTGGCTGTTGGGAGATTTACAGCACAAAGATATCTAGTTGATTTGAAGCAGTTCCGAGAAAGTCTAAGCATAATCCTCACTTTTCCCTCCTGGCACTTTCCCTGCAGGGGATACCGCAAGACGTTTCTGTATATTGGGCACAGCGCTCTGCAGGGTGTTAGCAGAGACTTTCCCGGGACAGTGAAACCCTATGTCAGAGACACTGAAAAGAAGCCCCAACGTTCCTTCCAGGCACTTTCAGTGTGGGTGCCTTCTCCACGTGGTTCCTGGTTTCACTGCAGCTCTGAAGAGAATGTTAGCAAAGAGGTAATCGGGACAGTGCAAACAGTACTCAAAGACAGGGAGAGCAAGCTCTACATTACTGTCTTGGCACTTTGGATGTGGGACATACAGCGAGATGTTTGCTGCTTTTGCGTTTGGCTGTTGGGAGATTTACAGCACAAAGATATCTAGTTGATTTGAAGCAGTTCCGAGAAAGTCTAAGCATAATCCTCACTTTTCCCTCCTGGCACTTTCCCTGTAGGGGATACCGCAAGACGTTTCTGTATATTGGGCACAGCGCTCTGCAGGGTGTTAGCAGAGACTTTCCCGGGACAGTGAAACCCTATGTCAGAGACACTGAAAAGAAGCCCCAACGTTCCTTCCAGGCACTTTCAGTGTGGGTGCCTTCTCCACGTGGTTCCTGGTTTCACTGCAGCTCTGAAGAGAATGTTAGCAAAGAGGTAATCGGGACAGTGCAAACAGTACTCAAAGACAGGGAGAGCAAGCTCTCTCTTGGCACTTTGGATGTGGGACATACAGCGAGATGTTTGCTGCTTTTGCGTTTGGCTGTTGGGAGATTTACAGCACAAAGATATCCAGTTGATTTGAAGCAGTTCAGAGAAAGTCTAAACATAATCCTCACTTTTCCCTCCTGGCACTTTCCCTGTAGGGGATACCGCAACACGTTTCTGTATATTGGGCACAGCGCTCTGCAGGGTGTTAGCAGAGACTTTCCCGGGACAGTGAAACCCTATGTCAGAGACACTGAGAAGAAGCCCCAACGTTCCTTCCAGGCACTTTCAGTGTGGGTGCCTTCTCCACGTGGTTCCTGGTTTCCCTGCAGCTCTGAAGAGAATGTTAGCAAAGAGGTAATCGGGACAGTGCAAACAGTACTCAAAGACAGGGAGAGCAAGCTCTCTCTTGGCACTTTGGATGTGGGACATACAGCGAGATGTTTGCTGCTTTTGCGTTTGGCTGTTGTGAGATTTACAGCACAAAGATATCCAGTTGATTTGAAGCAGTTCAGAGAAAGTCTAAGCATAATCCTCACTTTTCCCTCCTGGCACTTTCCCTGTAGGGGATACCGCAAGACGTTTCTGTATATTGGGCACAGCGCTCTGCAGGGTGTTAGCAGAGACTTTCCCGGGACAGTGAAACCCTATGTCAGAGACACTGAGAAGAAGCCCCAACGTTCCTTCCAGGCACTTTCAGTGTGGGTGCCTTCTCCACGTGGTTCCTGGTTTCACTGCAGCTCTGAAGAGAATGTTAGCAAAGAGGTAATCGGGACAGTGCAAACAGTACTCAAAGACAGGGAGAGCAAGCTCTCTCTTGGCACTTTGGATGTGGGACATACAGCGAGATGTTTGCTGCTTTTGCGTTTGGCTGTTGGGAGATTTACAGCACAAAGATATCTAGTTGATTTGAAGCAGTTCCGAGAAAGTCTAAGCATAATCCTCACTTTTCCCTCCTGGCACTTTCCCTGTAGGGGATACCGCAAGACGTTTCTGTATATTGGGCACAGCGCTCTGCAGGGTGTTAGCAGAGACTTTCCCGGGACAGTGAAACCCTATGTCAGAGACACTGAAAAGAAGCCCCAACGTTCCTTCCAGGCACTTTCAGTGTGGGTGCCTTCTCCACGTGGTTCCTGGTTTCACTGCAGCTCTGAAGAGAATGGTAGCAAAGAGGTAATCGGGACAGTGCAAACAGTACTCAAAGACAGGGAGAGCAAGCTCTACATTACTCTCTTGGCACTTTGGATGTGGGACATACAGCGAGATGTTTGCTGCTTTTGCGTTTGGCTGTTGGGAGATTTACAGCACAAAGATATCCAGTTGATTTGAAGCAGTTCCGAGAAAGTCTAAACATAATCCTCACTTTTCCCTCCTGGCACTTTCCCTGTAGGGGATACCGCAAGACGTTTCTGTATATTGGGCACAGCGCTCTGCAGGGTGTTAGCAGAGACTTTCCCGGGACAGTGAAACCCTATATCAGAGACACTGAGAAGAAGCCCCAACGTTCCTTCCAGGCACTTTCAGTGTGGGTGCCTTCTCCACGTGGTTCCTGGTTTCACTGCAGCTCTGAAGAGAATGTTAGCAAAGAGGTAATCGGGACAGTGCAAACAGTACTCAAAGACAGGGAGAGCAAGCTCTACATTACTCTCTTGGCACTTTGGATGTGGGACATACAGCGAGATGTTTGCTGCTTTTGCGTTTGGCTGTTGGGAGATTTACAGCACAAAGATATCCAGTTGATTTGAAGCAGTTCCGAGAAAGTCTAAACATAATCCTCACTTTTCCCTCCTGGCACTTTCCCTGTAGGGGATACCGCAAGACGTTTCTGTATATTGGGCACAGCGCTCTGCAGGGTGTTAGCAGAGACTTTCCCGGGACAGTGAAACCCTATATCAGAGACACTGAGAAGAAGCCCCAACGTTCCTTCCAGGCACTTTCAGTGTGGGTGCCTTCTCCACGTGGTTCCTGGTTTCACTGCAGCTCTGAAGAGAATGTTAGCAAAGAGGTAATCGGGACAGTGCAAACAGTACTCAAAGACAGGGAGAGCAAGCTCTACATTACTCTCTTGGCACTTTGGATGTGGGACATACAGCGAGATGTTTGCTGCTTTTGCGTTTGGCAGTTGGGAGATTTACAGCACAAAGATATCTAGTTGATTTGAAGCAGTTCCGAGAAAGTCTAAGCATAATCCTCACTTTTCCCTCCTGGCACTTTCCCTGCAGGGGATACCGCAAGACGTTTCTGTATATTGGGCACAGCGCTCTGCAGGGTGTTAGCAGAGACTTTCCCGGGACAGTGAAACCCTATGTCAGAGACACTGAAAAGAAGCCCCAACGTTCCTTCCAGGCACTTTCAGTGTGGGTGCCTTCTCCACGTGGTTCCTGGTTTCACTGCAGCTCTGAAGAGAATGTTAGCAAAGAGGTAATCGGGACAGTGCAAACAGTACTCAAAGACAGGGAGAGCAAGCTCTCTCTTGGCACTTTGGATGTGGGACATACAGCGAGATGTTTGCTGCTTTTGCGTTTGGCTGTTGGGAGATTTACAGCACAAAGATATCTAGTTGATTTGAAGCAGTTCCGAGAAAGTCTAAGCATAATCCTCACTTTTCCCTCCTGGCACTTTCCCTGCAGGGGATACCGCAAGACGTTTCTGTATATTGGGCACAGCGCTCTGCAGGGTGTTAGCAGAGACTTTCCCGGGACAGTGAAACCCTATGTCAGAGACACTGAAAAGAAGCCCCAACGTTCCTTCCAGGCACTTTCAGTGTGGGTGCCTTCTCCACGTGGTTCCTGGTTTCACTGCAGCTCTGAAGAGAATGTTAGCAAAGAGGTAATCGGGACAGTGCAAACAGTACTCAAAGACAGGGAGAGCAAGCTCTACATTACTCTCTTGGCACTTTGGATGTGGGACATACAGCGAGATGTTTGCTGCTTTTGCGTTTGGCTGTTGGGAGATTTACAGCACAAAGATATCTAGTTGATTTGAAGCAGTTCCGAGAAAGTCTAAGCATAATCCTCACTTTTCCCTCCTGGCACTTTCCCTGTAGGGGATACCGCAAGACGTTTCTGTATATTGGGCACAGCGCTCTGCAGGGTGTTAGCAGAGACTTTCCCGGGACAGTGAAACCCTATGTCAGAGACACTGAAAAGAAGCCCCAACGTTCCTTCCAGGCACTTTCAGTGTGGGTGCCTTCTCCACGTGGTTCCTGGTTTCACTGCAGCTCTGAAGAGAATGTTAGCAAAGAGGTAATCGGGACAGTGCAAACAGTACTCAAAGACAGGGAGAGCAAGCTCTCTCTTGGCACTTTGGATGTGGGACATACAGCGAGATGTTTGCTGCTTTTGCGTTTGGCTGTTGGGAGATTTACAGCACAAAGATATCCAGTTGATTTGAAGCAGTTCAGAGAAAGTCTAAACATAATCCTCACTTTTCCCTCCTGGCACTTTCCCTGTAGGGGATACCGCAACACGTTTCTGTATATTGGGCACAGCGCTCTGCAGGGTGTTAGCAGAGACTTTCCCGGGACAGTGAAACCCTATGTCAGAGACACTGAGAAGAAGCCCCAACGTTCCTTCCAGGCACTTTCAGTGTGGGTGCCTTCTCCACGTGGTTCCTGGTTTCACTGCAGCTCTGAAGAGAATGTTAGCAAAGAGGTAATCGGGACAGTGCAAACAGTACTCAAAGACAGGGAGAGCAAGCTCTCTCTTGGCACTTTGGATGTGGGACATACAGCGAGATGTTTGCTGCTTTTGCGTTTGGCTGTTGTGAGATTTACAGCACAAAGATATCCAGTTGATTTGAAGCAGTTCAGAGAAAGTCTAAGCATAATCCTCACTTTTCCCTCCTGGCACTTTCCCTGTAGGGGATACCGCAAGACGTTTCTGTATATTGGGCACAGCGCTCTGCAGGGTGTTAGCAGAGACTTTCCCGGGACAGTGAAACCCTATATCAGAGACACTGAGAAGAAGCCCCAACGTTCCTTCCAGGCACTTTCAGTGTGGGTGCCTTCTCCACGTGGTTCCTGGTTTCACTGCAGCTCTGAAGAGAATGTTAGCAAAGAGGTAATCGGGACAGTGCAAACAGTACTCAAAGACAGGGAGAGCAAGCTCTACATTACTCTCTTGGCACTTTGGATGTGGGACATACAGCGAGATGTTTGCTGCTTTTGCGTTTGGCAGTTGGGAGATTTACAGCACAAAGATATCTAGTTGATTTGAAGCAGTTCCGAGAAAGTCTAAGCATAATCCTCACTTTTCCCTCCTGGCACTTTCCCTGCAGGGGATACCGCAAGACGTTTCTGTATATTGGGCACAGCGCTCTGCAGGGTGTTAGCAGAGACTTTCCCGGGACAGTGAAACCCTATGTCAGAGACACTGAAAAGAAGCCCCAACGTTCCTTCCAGGCACTTTCAGTGTGGGTGCCTTCTCCACGTGGTTCCTGGTTTCACTGCAGCTCTGAAGAGAATGTTAGCAAAGAGGTAATCGGGACAGTGCAAACAGTACTCAAAGACAGGGAGAGCAAGCTCTACATTACTCTCTTGGCACTTTGGATGTGGGACATACAGCGAGATGTTTGCTGCTTTTGCATTTGGCTGTTGGGAGATTTACAGCACAAAGATATCTAGTTGATTTGAAGCAGTTCCGAGAAAGTCTAAGCATAATCCTCACTTTTCCCTCCTGGCACTTTCCCTGCAGGGGATACCGCAAGACGTTTCTGTATATTGGGCACAGCGCTCTGCAGGGTGTTAGCAGAGACTTTCCCGGGACAGTGAAACCCTATGTCAGAGACACTGAAAAGAAGCCCCAACGTTCCTTCCAGGCACTTTCAGTGTGGGTGCCTTCTCCACGTGGTTCCTGGTTTCACTGCAGCTCTGAAGAGAATGTTAGCAAAGAGGTAATCGGGACAGTGCAAACAGTACTCAAAGACAGGGAGAGCAAGCTCTACATTACTCTCTTGGCACTTTGGATGTGGGACATACAGCGAGATGTTTGCTGCTTTTGCGTTTGGCTGTTGGGAGATTTACAGCACAAAGATATCTAGTTGATTTGAAGCAGTTCCGAGAAAGTCTAAGCATAATCCTCACTTTTCCCTCCTGGCACTTTCCCTGCAGGGGATACCGCAAGACGTTTCTGTATATTGGGCACAGCGCTCTGCAGGGTGTTAGCAGAGACTTTCCCGGGACAGTGAAACCCTATGTCAGAGACACTGAAAAGAAGCCCCAACGTTCCTTCCAGGCACTTTCAGTGTGGGTGCCTTCTCCACGTGGTTCCTGGTTTCAGTGCAGCTCTGAAGAGAATGTTAGCAAAGAGGTAATCGGGACAGTGCAAACAGTACTCAAAGACAGGGAGAGCAAGCTCTACATTACTCTCTTGGCACTTTGGATGTGGGACATACAGCGAGATGTTTGCTGCTTTTACATTTGGCTGTTGGGAGATTTACAGCACAAAGATATCCAGTTGATTTGAAGCAGTTCAGAGAAAGTCTAAGCATAATCCTCACTTTTCCCTCCTGGAACTTTCCCTGTAGGAGATACCGCAAGACGTTTCTGTATATTGGGCACAGCGCTCTGCAGGGTGTTAGCAGAGACTTTCCCGGGACAGTGAAACCCTATGTCAGAGACACTGAGAAGAAGCCCCAACGTTCCTTCCAGGCACTTTCAGTGTGGGTGCCTTCTCCACGTGGTTCCTGGTTTCACTGCAGCTCTGAAGAGAATGTTAGCAAAGAGGTAATCGGGACAGTGCAAACAGTACTCAAAGACAGGGAGAGCAAGCTCTACATTACTCTCTTGGCACTTTGGATGTGGGACATACAGCGAGATGTTTGCTGCTTTTGCGTTTGGCTGTTGGGAGATATACAGCACAAAGATATCTAGTTGATTTGAAGCAGTTCCGAGAAAGTCTAAGCATAATCCTCACTTTTCCCTCCTGGCACTTTCCATGTGGGAGGTATAGCAGGATGTATATTGGTTTTAGGAACTGTCCCCGGACAGTGTGGGCAGAAAAGTTCCTGGCTCCTTGAATGCCGTTTCTGGAGACAATGCGATCAGTGTGGGAGATATGTCAAGATGTGTGTTGGTTTTGAGGACGGCTTTCTGGAGAGTCTTAGCAAAGAGGTCACAGGGATAATCAGAGCAATTCTCAGAGACACTGAGAACAAGGTCGACAATTCCTCCTGGCACTTTCCCTGTAGGAGATGCTGCAAGACGTTTCTGTATATTGGGCACAGCACTCTGCAGGGTGTTAGCAGAGACTTTCCCGGGACAGTGAAACCCTATGTCAGAGACACTGAGAAGAAGCCCCAAAGTTCCTTCCAGGCACTTTCAGTGTGGGTGCCTTCTCCACGTGGTTCCTGGTTTCACTGCAGCTCTGAAGAGAATGTTAGCAAAGAGGTAATCGGGACAGTGCAAACAGTACTCAAAGACAGGGAGAGCAAGCTCTCTCTTGGCACTTTGGATGTGGGACATACAGCGAGATGTTTGCTGCTTTTGCGTTTGGCTGTTGGGAGATATACAGCACAAAGATATCTAGTTGATTTGAAGCAGTTCCGAGAAAGTCTAAGCATAATCCTCACTTTTCCCTCCTGGCACTTTCCATGTGGGAGATATAGCAGGATGTATATTGGTTTTAGGAACTGTCCCCGGACAGTGTGGGCAGAAAAGTTCCTGGCTCCTTGAATGCCGTTTCTGGAGACAGTGCGATCAGTGTGGGAGATATGTCAAGATGTGTGTTGGTTTTGAGGACGGCTTTCTGGAGAGTCTTAGCAAAGAGGTCACAGGGATAATCAGAGCAATTCTCAGAGACACTGAGAACAAGGTCGACAATTCCTCCTGGCACTTTCCCTGTAGGAGATACCGCAAGACGTTTCTGTATATTGGGCACAGCGCTCTGCAGGGTGTTAGCAGAGACTTTCCCGGGACAGTGAAACCCTATGTCAGAGACACTGAAAAGAAGCCCCAACGTTCCTTCCAGGCACTTTTAGAGTTGGTGCCTTCTCCACGTGGTTCCTGGTTTCACTGCAGCTCTGAAGAGAATGTTAGCAAAGAGGTAATCGGGACAGTGCAAACAGTACTCAAAGACAGGGAGAGCAAGCTCTACATTACTCTCTTGGCACTTTGGATGTGGGACATACAGCGAGATGTTTGCTGCTTTTGCGTTTGGCAGTTGGGAGATTTACAGCACAAAGATATCTAGTTGATTTGAAGCAGTTCCGAGAAAGTCTAAGCATAATCCTCACTTTTCCCTCCTGGCACTTTCCCTGCAGGGGATACCGCAAGACGTTTCTGTATATTGGGCACAGCGCTCTGCAGGGTGTTAGCAGAGACTTTCCCGGGACAGTGAAACCCTATGTCAGAGACACTGAAAAGAAGCCCCAACGTTCCTTCCAGGCACTTTCAGTGTGGGTGCCTTCTCCACGTGGTTCCTGGTTTCACTGCAGCTCTGAAGAGAATGTTAGCAAAGAGGTAATCGGGACAGTGCAAACAGTACTCAAAGACAGGGAGAGCAAGCTCTACATTACTCTCTTGGCACTTTGGATGTGGGACATACAGCGAGATGTTTGCTGCTTTTGCGTTTGGCTGTTGGGAGATTTACAGCACAAAGATATCTAGTTGATTTGAAGCAGTTCCGAGAAAGTCTAAGCATAATCCTCACTTTTCCCTCCTGGCACTTTCCCTGCAGGGGATACCGCAAGACGTTTCTGTATATTGGGCACAGCGCTCTGCAGGGTGTTAGCAGAGACTTTCCCGGGACAGTGAAACCCTATGTCAGAGACACTGAAAAGAAGCCCCAACGTTCCTTCCAGGCACTTTCAGTGTGGGTGCCTTCTCCACGTGGTTCCTGGTTTCACTGCAGCTCTGAAGAGAATGTTAGCAAAGAGGTAATCGGGACAGTGCAAACAGTACTCAAAGACAGGGAGAGCAAGCTCTACATTACTCTCTTGGCACTTTGGATGTGGGACATACAGCGAGATGTTTGCTGCTTTTGCGTTTGGCTGTTGGGAGATTTACAGCACAAAGATATCCAGTTGATTTGAAGCAGTTCCGAGAAAGTCTAAGCATAATCCTCACTTTTCCCTCCTGGCACTTTCCCTGCAGGGGATACCGCAAGACGTTTCTGTATATTGGGCACAGCGCTCTGCAGGGTGTTAGCAGAGACTTTCCCGGGACAGTGAAACCCTATGTCAGAGACACTGAAAAGAAGCCCCAACGTTCCTTCCAGGCACTTTCAGTGTGGGTGCCTTCTCCACGTGGTTCCTGGTTTCACTGCAGCTCTGAAGAGAATGTTAGCAAAGAGGTAATCGGGACAGTGCAAACAGTACTCAAAGACAGGGAGAGCAAGCTCTACATTACTCTCTTGGCACTTTGGATGTGGGACATACAGCGAGATGTTTGCTGCTTTTGCGTTTGGCTGTTGGGAGATTTACAGCACAAAGATATCCAGTTGATTTGAAGCAGTTCCGAGAAAGTCTAAGCATAATCCTCACTTTTCCCTCCTGGCACTTTCCATGTGGGAGATATAGCAGGATGTATATTGGTTTTAGGAACTGTCCCCGGTAAGTGTGGGCAGAAAAGTTCCTGGCTCCTTGAATGCCGTTTCTGGAGACAGTGCGATCAGTGTGGGAGATATGTCAAGATGTGTGTTGGTTTTGAGGACGGCTTTCTGGAGAGTCTTAGCAAAGAGGTCACAGGGATAATCAGAGCAATTCTCAGAGACACTGAGAACAAGGTCGACAATTCCTCCTGGCACTTTCCCTGTAGGAGATACCGCAAGACGTTTCTGTATATTGGGCACAGCGCTCTGCAGGGTGTTAGCAGAGACTTTCCCGGGACAGTGAAACCCTATGTCAGAGACACTGAAAAGAAGCCCCAACGTTCCTTCCAGGCACTTTTAGAGTTGGTGCCTTCTCCACGTGGTTCCTGGTTTCACTGCAGCTCTGAAGAGAATGTTAGCAAAGAGGTAATCGGGACAGTGCAAACAGTACTCAAAGACAGGGAGAGCAAGCTCTACATTACTCTCTTGGCACTTTGGATGTGGGACATACAGCGAGATGTTTGCTGCTTTTGCGTTTGGCAGTTGGGAGATTTACAGCACAAAGATATCTAGTTGATTTGAAGCAGTTCCGAGAAAGTCTAAGCATAATCCTCACTTTTCCCTCCTGGCACTTTCCCTGCAGGGGATACCGCAAGACGTTTCTGTATATTGGGCACAGCGCTCTGCAGGGTGTTAGCAGAGACTTTCCCGGGACAGTGAAACCCTATGTCAGAGACACTGAAAAGAAGCCCCAACGTTCCTTCCAGGCACTTTCAGTGTGGGTGCCTTCTCCACGTGGTTCCTGGTTTCACTGCAGCTCTGAAGAGAATGTTAGCAAAGAGGTAATCGGGACAGTGCAAACAGTACTCAAAGACAGGGAGAGCAAGCTCTACATTACTCTCTTGGCACTTTGGATGTGGGACATACAGCGAGATGTTTGCTGCTTTTGCGTTTGGCTGTTGGGAGATTTACAGCACAAAGATATCTAGTTGATTTGAAGCAGTTCCGAGAAAGTCTAAGCATAATCCTCACTTTTCCCTCCTGGCACTTTCCCTGCAGGGGATACCGCAAGACGTTTCTGTATATTGGGCACAGCGCTCTGCAGGGTGTTAGCAGAGACTTTCCCGGGACAGTGAAACCCTATGTCAGAGACACTGAAAAGAAGCCCCAACGTTCCTTCCAGGCACTTTCAGTGTGGGTGCCTTCTCCACGTGGTTCCTGGTTTCACTGCAGCTCTGAAGAGAATGTTAGCAAAGAGGTAATCGGGACAGTGCAAACAGTACTCAAAGACAGGGAGAGCAAGCTCTACATTACTCTCTTGGCACTTTGGATGTGGGACATACAGCGAGATGTTTGCTGCTTTTGCGTTTGGCTGTTGGGAGATATACAGCACAAAGATATCTAGTTGATTTGAAGCAGTTCCGAGAAAGTCTAAGCATAATCCTCACTTTTCCCTCCTGGCACTTTCCATGTGGGAGATATAGCAGGATGTATATTGGTTTTAGGAACTGTCCCCGGACAGTGTGGGCAGAAAAGTTCCTGGCTCCTTGAATGGCGTTTCTGGAGACAGTGCGATCAGTGTGGGAGATATGTCAAGATGTGTGTTGGTTTTGAGGACGGCTTTCTGGAGAGTCTTAGCAAAGAGGTCACAGGGATAATCAGAGCAATTCTCAGAGACACTGAGAACAAGGTCGACAATTCCTCCTGGCACTTTCCCTGTAGGAGATACCGCAAGACGTTTCTGTATATTGGGCACAGCGCTCTGCAGGGTGTTAGCAGAGACTTTCCCGGGACAGTGAAACCCTATGTCAGAGACACTGAAAAGAAGCCCCAACGTTCCTTCCAGGCACTTTTAGAGTTGGTGCCTTCTCCACGTGGTTCCTGGTTTCACTGCAGCTCTGAAGAGAATGTTAGCAAAGAGGTAATCGGGACAGTGCAAACAGTACTCAAAGACAGGGAGAGCAAGCTCTACATTACTCTCTTGGCACTTTGGATGTGGGACATACAGCGAGATGTTTGCTGCTTTTGCGTTTGGCAGTTGGGAGATTTACAGCACAAAGATATCTAGTTGATTTGAAGCAGTTCCGAGAAAGTCTAAGCATAATCCTCACTTTTCCCTCCTGGCACTTTCCCTGCAGGGGATACCGCAAGACGTTTCTGTATATTGGGCACAGCGCTCTGCAGGGTGTTAGCAGAGACTTTCCCGGGACAGTGAAACCCTATGTCAGAGACACTGAAAAGAAGCCCCAACGTTCCTTCCAGGCACTTTCAGTGTGGGTGCCTTCTCCACGTGGTTCCTGGTTTCACTGCAGCTCTGAAGAGAATGTTAGCAAAGAGGTAATCGGGACAGTGCAAACAGTACTCAAAGACAGGGAGAGCAAGCTCTACATTACTCTCTTGGCACTTTGGATGTGGGACATACAGCGAGATGTTTGCTGCTTTTGCGTTTGGCAGTTGGGAGATTTACAGCACAAAGATATCTAGTTGATTTGAAGCAGTTCCGAGAAAGTCTAAGCATAATCCTCACTTTTCCCTCCTGGCACTTTCCCTGCAGGGGATACCGCAAGACGTTTCTGTATATTGGGCACAGCGCTCTGCAGGGTGTTAGCAGAGACTTTCCCGGGACAGTGAAACCCTATGTCAGAGACACTGAAAAGAAGCCCCAACGTTCCTTCCAGGCACTTTCAGTGTGGGTGCCTTCTCCACGTGGTTCCTGGTTTCACTGCAGCTCTGAAGAGAATGTTAGCAAAGAGGTAATCGGGACAGTGCAAACAGTACTCAAAGACAGGGAGAGCAAGCTCTACATTACTCTCTTGGCACTTTGGATGTGGGACATACAGCGAGATGTTTGCTGCTTTTGCGTTTGGCTGTTGGGAGATTTACAGCACAAAGATATCCAGTTGATTTGAAGCAGTTCCGAGAAAGTCTAAGCATAATCCTCACTTTTCCCTCCTGGCACTTTCCATGTGGGAGATATAGCAGGATGTATATTGGTTTTAGGAACTGTCCCCGGTAAGTGTGGGCAGAAAAGTTCCTGGCTCCTTGAATGCCGTTTCTGGAGACAGTGCGATCAGTGTGGGAGATATGTCAAGATGTGTGTTGGTTTTGAGGACGGTTTTCTGGAGAGTCTTAGCAAAGAGATCACAGGGATAATCAGAGCAATTCTCAGAGACACTGAGAACAAGGTCGACAATTCCTCCTGGCACTTTCCCTGTAGGAGATACTGCAAGACGTTTCTGTATATTGGGCACAGCTCTCTGCAGGGTGTTAGCAGAGACTTTCCCGGGACAGTGAAACCATATGTCAGAGACACTGAGAAGAAGCCCCAAAGTTCCCTCCAGGCACTTTCAGTGTGGGTGCCTTCTCCACGTGGTTCCTGGTTTCAGTGCAGCTCTGAAGAGAATGTTAGCAAAGAGGTAATCGGGACAGTGCAAACAGTACTCAAAGACAGGGAGAGCAAGCTCTCTCTTGGCACTTTGGATGTGGGACATACAGCGAGATGTTTGCTGCTTTTGCGTTTGGCTGTTGGGAGATTTACAGCACAAAGATATCCAGTTGATTTGAAGCAGTTCCGAGAAAGTCTAAGCATAATCCTCACTTTTCCCTCCTGGCACTTTCCCTGTAGGAGATACCGCAAGACGTTTCTGTATATTGGGCACAGCGCTCTGCAAGGTGTTAGTAGAGACTTTCCCGGGACAGTGAAACCCTATATCAGAGACACTGAGAAGAAGCCCCAACGTTCCTTCCAGGCACTTTCAGTGTGGGTGCCTTCTCCACGTGGTTCCTGGTTTCCCTGCAGCTCTAAAGAGAATGTTAGCAAAGATGTAATCGGGACAGTGCAAACAGTACTCAAAGACAGGGAGAGCAAGCTCTCTCTTGGCACTTTGGATGTGGGACATACAGCGAGATGTTTGCTGCTTTTACATTTGGCTGTTGGGAGATTTACAGCACAAAGATATCTAGTTGATTTGAAGCAGTTCAGAGAAAGTCTAAGCATAATCCTCACTTTTCCCTCCTGGAACTTTCCCTGTAGGAGATACCGCAAGGCGTTTCTGTATATTGGGCACAGCGCTCTGCAGGGTGTTAGCAGAGACTTTCCCGGGACAGTGAAACCCTATGTCAGAGACACTGAGAAGAAGCCCCAACGTTCCTTCCAGGCACTTTCAGTGTGGGTGCCTTCTCCACGTGGTTCCTGGTTTCACTGCAGCTCTGAAGAGAATGTTAGCAAAGAGGTAATCGAGACAGTGCAAACAGTACTCAAAGACAGGGAGAGCAAGCTCTACATTACTCTCTTGGCACTTTGGATGTGGGACATACAGCGAGATGTTTGCTGCTTTTGCGTTTGGCTGTTGGGAGATTTACAGCACAAAGATATCCAGTTGATTTGAAGCAGTTCCGAGAAAGTCTAAGCATAATCCTCACTTTTCCCTCCTGGCACTTTCCATGTGGGAGATATAGCAGGATGTATATTGGTCTTAGGAACTGTCCCCGGACAGTGTGGGCAGAAAAGTTCCTGGCTCCTTGAATGCCGTTTCTGGAGACAGTGCGATCAGTGTGGGAGATATGTCAAGATGTGTGTTGGTTTTGAGGACGGCTTTCTGGAGAGTCTTAGCAAAGAGGTCACAGGGATAATCAGAGCAATTCTCAGAGACACTGAGAACAAGGTCGACAATTCCTCCTGGCACTTTCCCTGTAGGAGATACTGCAAGACGTTTCTGTATATTGGGCACAGCGCTCTGCAGGGTGTTAGCAGAGACTTTCCCGGGACAGTGAAACCCTATGTCAGAGACACTGAGAAGAAGCCCCAAAGTTCCCTCCAGGCACTTTCACTGTGGGTGCCTTCTCCACGTGGTTCCTGGTTTCCCTGCAGCTCTGAAGAGAATGTTAGCAAAGAGGTAATCGGGACAGTGCAAACAGTACTCAAAGACAGGGAGAGCAAGCTCTCTCTTGGCACTTTGGATGTGGGACATACAGCGAGATGTTTGCTGCTTTTGCGTTTGGCTGTTGGGAGATTTACAGCACAAAGATATCTAGTTGATTTGAAGCAGTTCCGAGAAAGTCTAAGCATAATCCTCACTTTTCCCTCCTGGCACTTTCCCTGTAGGGGATACCGCAAGACGTTTCTGTATATTGGGCACAGCGCTCTGCAGGGTGTTAGGAGAGACTTTCCCGGGACAGTGAAACCCTATGTCAGAGACACTGAGAAGAAGCCCCAACGTTCCCTCCAGGCACTTTCAGTGTGGGTGCCTTCTCCACGTGGTTCCTGGTTTCACTGCAGCTCTGAAGAGAATGTTAGCAAAGAGGTAATCGGGACAGTGCAAACAGTACTCAAAGACAGGGAGAGCAAGCTCTACATTACTCTCTTGGCACTTTGGATGTGGGACATACAGCGAGATGTTTGCTGCTTTTGCATTTGGCTGTTGGGAGATTTACAGCACAAAGATATCCAGTTGATTTGAAGCAGTTCCGAGAAAGTCTAAGCATAATCCTCACTTTTCCCTCCTGGCACTTTCCATGTGGGAGATATAGCAGGATGTATATTGGTTTTAGGAACTGTCCCCGGACAGTGTGGGCAGAAAAGTTCCTGGCTCCTTGAATGGCGTTTCTGGAGACAGTGCGATCAGTGTGGGAGATATGTCAAGATGTGTGTTGGTTTTGAGGACGGCTTTCTGGAGAGTCTTAGCAAAGAGGTCACAGGGATAATCAGAGCAATTCTCAGAGACACTGAGAACAAGGTCGACAATTCCTCCTGGCACTTTCCCTGTAGGAGATACTGCAAGACGTTTCTGTATATTGGGCACAGCACTCTGCAGGGTGTTAGCAGAGACTTTCCCGGGACAGTGAAACCCTATGTCAGAGACACTGAGAAGAAGCCCCAAAGTTCCCTCCAGGCACATTCAGTCTGGGTGCCTTCTCCACGTGGTTCCTGGTTTCACTGCAGCTCTGAAGAGAATGTTAGCAAAGAGGTAATCAAGACAGTGCAAACAGTACTCAAAGTCAGGGAGAGCAAGCTCTACATTACTCTCTTGGCACTTTGGATGTGGGACATACAGCGAGATGTTTGCTGCTTTTGCATTTGGCTGTTGGGAGAATTACAGCACAAAGATATCCAGTTGATTTGAAGCAGTTCCGAGAAAGTCTAAGCATAATCCTCACTTTTCCCTCCTGGCACTTTCCATGTGGGAGATATAGCAGGATGTATATTGGTTTTAGGAACTGTCCCCGGACAGTGTGGGCAGAAAAGTTCCTGGCTCCTTGAATGCCGTTTCTGGAGACAGTGCGATCAGTGTGGGAGATATGTCAAGATGTGTGTTGGTTTTGAGGACGGCTTTCTGGAGAGTCTTAACAAAGAGGTCACAGGGATAATCAGAGCAATTCTCAGAGACACTGAGAACAAGGTCGACAATTCCTCCTGGCACTTTCCCTGTAGGAGATACTGCAAGACGTTTCTGTATATTGGGCACAGCACTCTGCAGGGTGTTAGCAGAGACTTTCCCGGGACAGTGAAACCCTATGTCAGAGACACTGAGAAGAAGCCCCAAAGTTCCCTCCAGGCACTTTCAGTGTGGGTGCCTTCTCCACGTGGTTCCTGGTTTCCCTGCAGCTCTGAAGAGAATGTTAGCAAAGAGGTAATCGGGACAGTGCAAACAGTACTCAAAGACAGGGAGAGCAAGCTCTCTCTTGGCACTTTGGATGTGGGACATACAGCGAGATGTTTGCTGCTTTTGCGTTTGGCTGTTGGGAGATTTACAGCACAAAGATATCTAGTTGATTTGAAGCAGTTCCGAGAAAGTCTAAGCATAATCCTCACTTTTCCCTCCTGGCACTTTCCCTGCAGGGGATACCGCAAGACGTTTCTGTATATTGGGCACAGCGCTCTGCAGGGTGTTAGCAGAGACTTTCCCGGGACAGTGAAACCCTATGTCAGAGACACTGAAAAGAAGCCCCAACGTTCCTTCCAGGCACTTTCAGTGTGGGTGCCTTCTCCACGTGGTTCCTGGTTTCACTGCAGCTCTGAAGAGAATGTTAGCAAAGAGGTAATCAGGACAGTGCAAACAGTACTCAAAGACAGGGAGAGCAAGCTCTACATTACTCTCTTGGCACTTTGGATGTGGGACATACAGCGAGATGTTTGCTGCTTTTGCGTTTGGCTGTTGGGAGATATACAGCACAAAGATATCTAGTTGATTTGAAGCAGTTCCGAGAAAGTCTAAGCATAATCCTCACTTTTCCCTCCTGGCACTTTCCATGTGGGAGATATAGCAGGATGTATATTGGTTTTAGGAACTGTCCCCGGACAGTGTGGGCAGAAAAGTTCCTGGCTCCTTGAATGCCGTTTCTGGAGACAGTGCGATCAGTGTGGGAGATATGTCAAGATGTGTGTTGGTTTTGAGGACGGCTTTCTGGAGAGTCTTAGCAAAGAGGTCACAGGGATAATCAGAGCAATTCTCAGAGACACTGAGAACAAGGTCGACAATTCCTCCTGGCACTTTCCCTGTAGGAGATACCGCAAGACGTTTCTGTATATTGGGCACAGCGCTCTGCAGGGTGTTAGCAGAGACTTTCCCGGGACAGTGAAACCCTATGTCAGAGACACTGAAAAGAAGCCCCAACGTTCCTTCCAGGCACTTTTAGAGTTGGTGCCTTCTCCACGTGGTTCCTGGTTTCACTGCAGCTCTGAAGAGAATGTTAGCAAAGAGGTAATCGGGACAGTGCAAACAGTACTCAAAGACAGGGAGAGCAAGCTCTACATTACTCTCTTGGCACTTTGGATGTGGGACATACAGCGAGATGTTTGCTGCTTTTGCGTTTGGCAGTTGGGAGATTTACAGCACAAAGATATCTAGTTGATTTGAAGCAGTTCCGAGAAAGTCTAAGCATAATCCTCACTTTTCCCTCCTGGCACTTTCCCTGCAGGGGATACCGCAAGACGTTTCTGTATATTGGGCACAGCGCTCTGCAGGGTGTTAGCAGAGACTTTCCCGGGACAGTGAAACCCTATGTCAGAGACACTGAGAAGAAGCCCCAACGTTCCCTCCAGGCACATTCAGTCTGGGTGCCTTCTCCACGTGGTTCCTGGTTTCACTGCAGCTCTGAAGAGAATGGTAGCAAAGAGGTAATCTAGACAGTGCAAACAGTACTCAAAGACAGGGAGAGCAAGCTCTACATTACTCTCTTGGCACTTTGGATGTGGGACATACAGCGAGATGTTTGCTGCTTTTGCATTTGGCTGTTGGGAGATTTACAGCACAAAGATATCCAGTTGATTTGAAGCAGTTCCGAGAAAGTCTAAGCATAATCCTCACTTTTCCCTCCTGGCACTTTCCATGTGGGAGATATAGCAGGATGTATATTGGTTTTAGGAACTGTCCCCGGACAGTGTGGGCAGAAAAGTTCCTGGCTCCTTGAATGCCGTTTCTGGAGACAGTGCGAACAACGTGGGAGATATGTCAAGATGTGTGTTGGTTTTGAGGACGGCTTTCTGGAGAGTCTTAGCAAAGAGGTCACAGGGATAATCAGAGCAATTCTCAGAGACACTGAGAACAAGGTCGACAATTCCTCCTGGCACTTTCCCTGTAGGAGATACTGCAAGACGTTTCTGTATATTGGGCACAGCACTCTGCAGGGTGTTAGCAGAGACTTTCCCGGGACAGTGAAACCCTATGTCAGAGACACTGAGAAGAAGCCCCAATGTTCCCTCCAGGCACTTTCAGTGTGGGTGCCTTCTCCACGTTGTTCCTGGTTTCACTGCAGCTCTGAAGAGAATGTTAGCAAAGAGGTAATCGGGACAGTGCAAACAGTACTCAAAGACAGGGAGAGCAAGCTCTACATTACTCTCTTGGCACTTTGGATGTGGGACATACAGCGAGATGTTTGCTGCTTTTGCGTTTGGCTGTTGGGAGATTTACAGCACAAAGATATCCAGTTGATTTGAAGCAGTTCAGAGAAAGTCTAAGCATAATCCTCACTTTTCCCTCCTGGCACTTTCCCTGCAGGGGATACCGCAAGACGTTTCTGTATATTGGGCACAGCGCTCTGCAGGGTGTTAGCAGAGACTTTCCCGGGACAGTGAAACCCTATGTCAGAGACACTGAGAAGAAGCCCCAACGTTCCTTCCAGGCACTTTCAGTGTGGGTGCCTTCTCCACGTGGTTCCTGGTTTCACTGCAGCTCTGAAGAGAATGTTAGCAAAGAGGTAATCGGGACAGTGCAAACAGTACTCAAAGACAGGGAGAGCAAGCTCTACATTACTCTCTTGGCACTTTGGATGTGGGACATACAGCGAGATGTTTGCTGCTTTTGCGTTTGGCTGTTGGGAGATTTACAGCACAAAGATATCCAGTTGATTTGAAGCAGTTCAGAGAAAGTCTAAGCATAATCCTCACTTTTCCCTCCTGGCACTTTCCATGTGGGAGATATAGCAGGATGTATATTGGTTTTAGGAACTGTCCCCGGACAGTGTGGGCAGAAAAGTTCCTGGCTCCTTGAATGCCGTTTCTGGAGACAGTGCGAACAACGTGGGAGATATGTCAAGATGTGTGTTGGTTTTGAGGACGGCTTTCTGGAGAGTCTTAGCAAAGAGGTCACAGGGATAATCAGAGCAATTCTCAGAGACACTGAGAACAAGGTCGACATATCCTCCTGGCACTTTCCCTGTAGGAGACACTGCAAGACGTTTCTGTATATTGGGCACAGCGCTCTGCAGGGTGTTAGCAGAGACTTTCCCGGGACAGTGAAACCCTATATCAGAGACACTGAGAAGAAGCCCCAATGTTCCCTCCAGGCACTTTCAGTGTGGGTGCCTTCTCCACGTGGTTCCTGGTTTCCCTGCAGCTCTAAAGAGAATGTTAGCAAAGAGGTAATCGGGACAGTGCAAACAGTACTCAAAGACAGGGAGAGCAAGCTCTACATTACTCTCTTGGCACTTTGGATGTGGGACATACAGCGAGATGTTTGCTGCTTTTGCGTTTGGCTGTTGGGAGATTTACAGCACAAAGATATCCAGTTGATTTGAAGTAGTTCCGAGAAAGTCTAAGCTTTAGAACAAGGCACAGTTTTCCCTGCTGGCTCTTTGGGCGTGGGACCAATCTCCACCCATATGGCCATTTTTATGCCTGGCGCGGCGCCAAGTGGGAAAGGGTGGTTTTGAGGCTGAAGGCAGCAGGAAAGCCTGCAGCCCCCAGGTCTGTGGGGCCACGCAAGCGGTTCCCAAAGAGCTTTAGAACAAGGCATAGTTTTCCCTGCTGGCTCTTTGGGCGTCGGACCAATCTCCAGACATATGGCCATTTTTGGGCCTGGCGCGGCGCCAAATGGGAAAGGGTGGTTTTGAGGCTGAAGGCAGCAGGAAAGCCTGCAGCCCCCAGGTCTGTGGGGCCACGCAAGCGGTTCCCAAAGAGCTTTAGAACAAGGCATAGTTTTCCCTGCTGGCTCTTTGGGCGTGGGACCAATCTCCAGACATATGGCCATTTTTGGGCCTGGCGCGGCGCCAAGTGGGAAAGGGTGGTTTTGAGGCTGAAGGCAGCAGGAGAGCTTGCAGCCCCCAGGTCTCTGGGGCTTCGCAAGCGATTCCCAAAGAGCTTTAGAACAAGGCATAGTTTTCCCTGCTGGCTCTTTGGGAAAGGGACCAGTCTCCAGACATATGGCCATTTTTGGGCCTGGCGCGGGGCCAAGTGGGAAAGGGTGGTTTTGAGGCTGAAGGCAGCAGGAAAGCCTGCAGCCCGCAGGTGTGTGGGGCTATGCAAGCGGTTCCCAAAGAGCTTTAGAACAAGGCATAGTTTTCCCTGCTGTCTCTTTGGGCGTGGGACCAATCTCCAGACATATGGCCATTTTTGGGCCTGGCGTGACGGCATGTGGGAAAGGCTGGTTTTGAGGCTGAAGGCAGCAGGAAAGCCTGCAGCCCCCAGGTGTGTGGGGCTACGCAAGCGGTTCCCAAAGAGCTTTAGAACAAGGCATAGTTTTCCCTGCTGGCTCTTTGGGCGTGGAACCAATCTTCAGATATATGGCCATTTTTGGGCCTGGCGCGGCGCCAAGTGGGAAAGGGTTGTTTTGAGGCTCAAGAGAGCAGGAAAGCCTGCAGCCCCCAGGTGTGTGGGGCTACGCAAGCGGTTCCCAAAGAGCTTTAGAACAAGGCATAGTTTTCCCTGCTGGCTCTTTGGGCGTGGGACCAACCTCCAGACATATGGCCATTTTTGGGCCTGGCGTGACGCCATGTGGGAAAGGGTGGTTTTGAGGCTTCAGGTGCCAGAAAAACCTGCAACCCCCAGGTGTGTGGGGCTACGCAAGCCGTTCCCAAAAAGCTTTAGAACAAGGCATAGTTTTCCCTGCTGGCTCTTTGGGCGTGGGACCAGTCTCCAGACATATGGCCATTTTTGGGCCTCGCGCGGGGCCAAGTGGGATAGGGTGATTTTGAGGCTGAAGAGAGCAGGAAAGCCTGCAGCCCCCAGGTGTGTGCGGCTACGCAAGCGGTTCCCAAAGAGCTTTAGAACAAGGCATAGTTTTCCCTGCTGGCTCTTTGGGCGTAGGACCAATCTCCAGACATATGGCCATTTTTGGGCCTGGCGTGATGCCATGTGGGAAAGGGTGGTTTTGAGGCTGAAGGCAGCAGGAAAGTCTGCAGCACCCACGTCTGTGGGGCTACGCAAGTGGTTCCCTAGGAGCTTTAGAACAAGGCATAGTTTTCCCTGCTGGCTCTTTGGGCGTGGAACCAACCTCCAGACATATGGCCATTTTTGTGCCTGGCGTGACGCAATGTGGGAAAGGGTGGTTTTGAGGCCGAAGGCAGCAGGAAAGCCTGCAGCCCCCAGGTGTGTGGGGCTACGCAAGCGGTTCCCAAAGAGCTTTAGAACAAGGCATAGTTTTCCCTGCTGGCTCTTTGGGCGTGGGACCAACCTCCAGACATATGGCCATTTTTGTGCCTGGCGTGACGCCATGTGGGAAAGGGTGGTTTTGAGGCTGAAGGTGCCAGAAAAGCCTGCAGCCCCCAGGTCTGTGGGGCTACGCAAGCGGTTCCCAAAGAGGTTTAGAACAAGGCATAGTTTTCCCTGCTGGCTCTTTGAGCGTGGGACCAGTCTCCAGACATATGGCCATTTTTGGGCCTGGCGCGGGGCCAAGTGGGAAAGGGTGGTTTTGAGGCTGAAGGTGCCAGAAAAGCCTGCAGCCCCCAGGTGTGTGGGGCTACGCAAGCGGTTCCCAAAGAGCTTTAGAACAAGGCATAGTTTTCCCTGCTAGCTCTTTGGGCGTGGGACCAGTCTCCAGACATATGGCCATTTTTGGGCCTGGTGCGGCGACAAGTGGGAAAGGGTGTTTTTGAGGCTGAAGGCAGGAGGAAAGCCTGCAGCGCCCAGGTGTGTGGGGCTACGCAAGCGGTTCCCAAAGAGCTTTAGAACAAGGCATAGTTTTCCCTGCTGGCTCTTTGGGCGTGGGACCAATCTCCAGACATATGGCCATTTTTGGGCCTGGCGTGACACCAAGTGGGAAAGGGTGGTTTTGAGGATGAAGGCAGCAGGAAAGTCTGCAGCACCCACGTCTGTGGGGCTACGCAAGTGGTTCCCTAGGAGCTTTAGAACAAGGCATAGTTTTCCCTGCTGGCTCTTTGGGCGTGGGACCAGCCTCCAGACATATGGCCATTTTTGGGCCTGGCGCGGCGCCAAGTGGGAAAGGGTGCCTTTGAGGCTGAAGAGAGCAGGAAAGCCTGCAGCCCCCAGGTGTGTGGGGCTACGCAAGCGGTTCCCAAAGAGCTTTAGAACAAGGCATAGTTTTCCCTGCTGGCTCTTTGGGCGTGGGACCAGTCTCCAGACATATGGCCATTATTGGGCCTGGCGCGGCACCAAGTGGGAAAGGGTGGTTTTGAGGCCGAACGCAGCAGGAAAGCCTGCAGCCCCCAGGTGTGTGGGGCTACGCAAGCGGTTCCCAAAGAGCTTTAGAACAAGGCATAGTTTTCCCTGCTGGCTCTTTCGGCGTGGGACCAATCTCCAGACATATGGCCATTTTTGTGCCTGGCGTGACACCAAGTGGGAAAGGGTTGTTTTGAGGCTGAAGGCAGCAGGAAGGTCTGCAGCCCCCAGGTGTGTGGGGCTACGCAAGCGGTTCCCAAAGAGCTTTAGAACAAGGCATAGTTTTCCCTGCTGGCTCTTTGAGCGTGGGACCAACCTCCAGACATATGGCCATTTTTGGGCCTGGCGCGGGGCCAAGTGGGAAAGGGTGGTTTTGAGGCTGAAGGCAGCAGGAAAGCCTGCACCCCCTAGGTGTGTGGGGCTACGCAAGCGGTTCCCAAAGAGCTTTAGAACAAGGCATAGTTTTCCCTGCTGGCTCTTTGAGCGTGGGACCAGTCTCCAGACATATGGCCATTTTTGTGCCTGGCGTGACGCCATGTGGGAAAGGGTGGTTTTGAGGCTGAAGGCAGCAGGAAAGCCTGCAGTCCCCAGGTGTGTTGGGCTACGCAAGCCGTTCCCAAAGAGCTTTAGAACAAGGCATAGTTTTCCCTGCTGGCTCTTTGGGCATGGGACCAGTCTCCAGACATATGGCCATTTTTGGGCCTGGCGCAGCGCCAAGTGGGAAAGGTTGTTTTTGAGGCTGAAGGCAGCAGTAAAGCTTGCAGCCCCCAGGTCTGTGGGGCTACGCAAGCGGTTCCCAAAGAGCTTTAGAACAAGGCATAGTTTTACCTGCTGGCTCTTTGGGCGTCGGACCAATCTCCAGACATATGGCCATTTTTGGGCCTGGCATGACGCCATGTGGGAAAGGGTTGTTTTGAGGCTGAAGGCAGCAGAAAAGCCTGCAGCCCCCAGGTGTGTGGGGCTACGCAAGCAGTTCCCAAAGAGCTTTAGAACAAGGCATAGTTTTCCCTGCTGGCTCTTTGGGCGTGGGACCAGTCTCCAGACATATGGCCATTTTTGGGCCTCGCGCGGGGCCAAGTGGGATAGGGTGATTTTGAGGCTGAAGAGAGCAGGAAAGCCTGCAGCCCCCAGGTGTGTGCGGCTACGCAAGCGGTTCCCAAAGAGCTTTAGAACAAGGCATAGTTTTCCCTGCTGGCTCTTTGGGCGTGGGACCAATCTCCAGACATATGGCCATTTTTGGGCCTGGCGTGATGCCATGTGGGAAAGGGTGGTTTTGAGGCTGAAGGCAGCAGGAAAGTCTGCAGCACCCACGTCTGTGGGGCTACGCAAGTGGTTCCCTAGGAGCTTTAGAACAAGGCATAGTTTTCCCTGCTGGCTCTTTGGGCGTGGGACCAACCTCCAGACATATGGCCATTTTTGTGCCTGGCGTGACGCAATGTGGGAAAGGATGGTTTTGAGGCTGAAGGCAGCAGGAAAGCCTGCAGCCCCCAGGTTTGTGGGGCTACGCAAGCGGTTCCCAAAGAGCTTTAGAACAAGGCATAGTTTTCCCTGCTGGCTCTTTGGGCGTGGGACCAACCTCCAGACATATGGCCATTTTTGTGCCTGGCGTGACGCCATGTGGGAAAGGGTGGTTTTGAGGCTGAAGGTGCCAGAAAAGCCTGCAGCCCCCAGGTCTGTGGGGCTACGCAAGCGGTTCCCAAAGAGCTTTAGAACAAGGCATAGTTTTCCCTGCTGGCTCTTTGAGCGTGGGACCAGTCTCCAGACATATGGCCATTTTTGGGCCTGGCGCGGGGCCAAGTGGGAAAGGGTGGTTTTGAGGCTGAAGGTGCCAGAAAAGCCTGCAGCCCCCAGGTGTGTGGGGCTACGCAAGCGGTTCCCAAAGAGCTTTAGAACAAGGCATAGTTTTCCCTGCTAGCTCTTTGGGCGTGGGACCAGTCTCAAGACATATGGCCATTTTTGGGCCTGGCGTGACGCCATGTGGGAAAGGGTGGTTTTGAGGATGAAGGCAGCAGGAAAGTCTGCAGCACCCACGTCTGTGGGGCTACGCAAGTGGTTCCCTAGGAGCTTTAGAACAAGGCATAGTTTTCCCTGCTGGCTCTTTGGGCGTGGGACCAGCCTCCAGACATATGGCCATTTTTGGGCCTGGCGCGGCACCAAGTCGGAAAGGGTGGTTTTGAGGCCGAACGCAGCAGGAAAGCCTGCAGCCCCCAGGTCTGTGCGGCTACGCAAGCGGTTCCCAAAGAGCTTTAGAACAAGGCATAGTTTTCCCTGCTGGCTCTTTCGGCGTGGGACCAATCTCCAGACATATGGCCATTTTTGTGCCTGGCGTGACACCAAGTGGGAAAGAGTGATTTTGAGGCTGAAGGCAGCAGGAAGGTCTGCAGCCCCCAGGTGTGTGGGGCTACGCAAGCGGTTCCCAAAGAGCTTTAGAACAAGGCATAGTTTTCCCTGCTGGCTCTTTGAGCGTGGGACCAGTCTCCAGACATATGGCCATTTTTGTGCCTGGCGTGACGCCATGTGGGAAAGGGTGGTTTTGAGGCTGAAGGCAGCAGGAAAGCCTGCACCCCCTAGGTGTGTGTGGCTACGCAAGCGGTTCCCAAAGAGCTTTAGAACAAGGCATAGTTTTCCCTGCTGGCTCTTTGAGCGTGGGACCAGTCTCCAGACATATGGCCATTTTTGGGCCTCGCGCGGGGCCAAGTGGGAAAGGGTGCCTTTGAGGCTGAAGGCAGCAGGAAAGCCTGCAGCCCGCAGGTGTGTGGGGCTACGCAAGCGGTTCCCAAAGAGCTTTAGAACAAGGCATAGTTTTCCCTGCTGGCTCTTTGGGCGTGGGACCAGTCTCCAGACATATGGCCATTTTTGTGCCTGGCGTGACGCCATGTGGGAAAGGGTGGTTTTGAGGCTGAAGGCAGCAGGAAAGCCTGCAGCCCCCAGGTGTGTGGGGCTACGCAAGCGGTTCCCAAAGAGCTTTAGAACAAGGCATAGTTTTCCCTGCTGGCTCTTTGGGCGTGGGACCAATCTCCAGACATATGGCCATTTTTCTGCCTGGCGTGACGCCATGTGGGAAAGGGTGCTTTTGAGGCTGCAGGTGCCAGAAAAGCCTGCAGCCCCCAGGTCTGTGGGGCTACGCAAGCGGTTCACAAAGAGCTTTACAACAAGGCATAGTTTTCCTTGCTGGCTCTGTGGCCGTGGGACCAGTCTCCAGACATATGGCCATTTTTGGGCCTCGCGCGGGGCCAAGTGGGAAAGGGTGGTTTTGAGGCTGAAGGCAGCAGGAAAGCCTGCAGCCCCCAGGTGTGTGGGGCTACGCAAGCGGTTCCCAAAGAGCTTTAGAACAAGGCATAGTTTTCCCTGCTGGCTCTTTGGGCGTGGGACCAGTCTCCAGACATATGGCCATTTTTGGGCCTGGCGCGGCGCCAAGTGGGAAAGGGTGTTCTTGAGGCTGAAGGCAGCAGGAAAGCTTGCAGCCCCCAGGTGTGTGGGGCTACGCAAGCGGTTCCCAAAGAGCTTTAGAACAAGGCATAGTTTTCCCTGCTGGCTCTTTGGGCGTGGGACCAACCTCCAGACATATGGCCATTTTTGTGCCTGGCGTGACGCCATGTAGGAAAGGGTGGTTTTGAGGCTGAAGGCAGCAGGAAAGCCTGCAGCCCCCAGGTGTGTGGGTCTACGCAAGCGGTTCCCAAAGAGCTTTAGAACAAGGCATAGTTTTCCCTGCTGGCTCTTTGGGCGTGGGACCAACCTCCAGACATATGGCTATTTTTGGGCCTGGCGCGGCGCCAAGTGGGAAAGGGTGTTTTTGAGGCTGAAGGCAGCAGGAAAGCTTGCAGCCCGCAGGTCTGTGGGGCTACGCAAGCCGTTCCCAAAGAGCTTTAGAACAAGGCATAGTTTTCCCTGCTGGCTCTTTCGGCGTGGGACCAATCTCCAGACATATGGCCATTTTTGGGCCTGGCGTGACACCAAGTGGGAAAGGGTGGTTTTGAGGCTGAAGGCAGCAGGAATGTCTGCAGCCCCCAGGTGTGAGGGGCTACGCAAGCGGTTCCCAAAGAGCTTTAGAACAAGGCATAGTTTTCCCTGCTGGCTCTTTGGGCGTGGGACCAGTCTCCAGACATATGGCCATTTTTGGGCCTCGCGCAGCGCCATGTGGGAAAGGGTGGTTTTGAGGCTGAAGGCAGCAGGAAAGCCTGCAGCCCCCAGGTCTGTGGGGCTACGCAAGCAGTTCCCAAAGAGCTTTAGAACAAGGCATAGTTTTCCCTGCTGGCTCTTTGGGCGTCGGACCAATCTCCAGCCATATGACCATTTTTGGGCCTGGCGTGACGCCATGTGGGAAAGGGTGGTTTTCAGGCTGAAGGCAGCAGGAAAGCCTGCAGCCCCCAGGTGTGTGGGGCTATGCAAGCGGTTCCCAAAGAGCTTTAGAACAAGGCATAGTTTTCCCTGCTGGCTCTATGGGCATGGGACCAGTCTCCAGACATATGGCCATTTTTGGGCCTGGCGCGGCACCAAGTGGGAAAGGGTGCCTCTGAGGCTGAAGAGAGCAGGAAAGCCTGCAGCCCCCAGGTGTGTGGGGCTACGCAAGCGGTTCCCAAAGAGCTTTAGAACAAGGCATAGTTTTCCCTGCTGACTCTTTGGGCGTGGGACCAATCTCCAGACATATGGTCATTTTTGGGCCTGGCGTGGCGCCAAGTGGGAAAGGGTGGTTTTGAGGCTGAAGGCAGCAGGAAAGCCTGCAGCCCCAAGGTCTGTGGGGCTACGCAAGCGGTTCCCAAAGAGCTTTAGAACAAGGCATAGTTTTCCCTGCTGGCTCTTTGGGCGTGTGACCAATCTCCAGACATATGGCCATTTCTGGGGCTGGTGTCACGCCATGTGGGAAAGGGTGGTTTTGAGGCTGAAGGCAGCAGGAAAGCCTGCAGCCCCCAGGTCTGTGGGGCTACGCAAGCGGTTCCCAAAGAGCTTTAGAACAAGGCATAGTTTTCCCTGCTGGCTCTTTGGGCGTGGGACCAATCTCCAGACATATGGCCATTTTTGTGCCTGGCGTGACGCCACGTGCGAAAGGGTGGTTTTGAGGCTGAAGGCAGCAGGAAAGCCTGCAGCCCCCAGGTCTGTGGGGCTACGCAAGCGGTTCCCAAAGAGCTTTAGAACAAGGCATAGTTTTCCCTGCTGGCTCTTTGGGCGTGGGACCAGTCTCCAGACATATGGCCATTTTTGTGCCTGGCGTGACGCCATGTGGGAAAGGGTGGTTTTGAGGCCGAAGGCAGCAGGAAAGCCTGCAGCCCCCAGGTGTGTGGGGCTACGCAAGCGGTTCCCAAAGAGCTTTAGAACAAGGCATAGTTTTCCCTGCTGCTCTTTGGGCGTGGGACCAATCTGCAGACATATGGCCATTTTTGGGCCTGGTGCGGCGCCAAGTGGGAAAGGGTGGTTTTGAGGCTGAAGGCAGCAGGAAAGCCTGCAGCCCCCAGGTGTGTGGGGCTACGCAAGCGGTTCCCAAAGAGCTTTAGAACAAGGCATAGTTTTCCCTGCTGGTTCTTTCGGCGTGGGACCAACCTCCAGACATATGGCCATTTTTGAGCCTGGCGCGGCACCAAGTGGGAAAGGGTGGTTTTGAGGCTGAAGGCAGCAGGAAAGCCTGCAGCCCCCAGGTCTGTGCGGCTACGCAAGCGGTTCCCAAAGAGCTTTAGAACAAGGCATAGTTTTCCCTGCTGGCTCTTTGGGCGTGGGACCAGTCTCCAGACATATGGCCATTTTTGTGCCTGGCGCGGCGCCAAGTGGGAAAGGGTGGTTTTGAGGCTGAAGGCAGTAGGAAAGCTTGCAGCCCCCTGGTCTGTGGGGCTACGCAAGCCGTTCCCAAAAAGCTTTAGAACAAGGCATAGTTTTCCCTGCTGGCTCTTTGGGCGTCGGACCAATCTCCAGACATATGGCCATTTTTGGGCCTGGCGTGACGCCATGTGGGAAAGGGTGGTTTTGAGGCTGAAGGCAGCAGGAAAGCCTGCAGCCCCCAGGTGTGTGGGGCTATGCAAGCGGTTCCCAAAGAGCTTTAGAACAAGGCATAGTTTTCCCTGCTGGCTCTATGGGCGTGGGACCAGTCTCCAGACATATGGCCATTTTTGGGCCTGGCGCGGCACCAAGTGGGAAAGGGTGCCTCTGAGGCTGAAGAGAGCAGGAAAGCCTGCAGCCCCCAGGTGTGTGGGGCTACGCAAGCGGTTCCCAAAGAGCTTTAGAACAAGGCATAGTTTTCCCTGCTGACTCTTTGGGCGTGGGACCAATCTCCAGACATATGGTCATTTTTGGGCCTGGCGTGGCGCCAAGTGGGAAAGGGTGGTTTTGAGGCTGAAGGCAGCAGGAAAGCCTGCAGCCCCAAGGTCTGTGGGGCTACGCAAGCGGTTCCCAAAGAGCTTTAGAACAAGGCATAGTTTTCCCTGCTGGCTCTTTGGGCGTGGGACCAATCTCCAGACATATGGCCATTTCTGGGCCTGGTGTCACGCCATGTGGGAAAGGGTGGTTTTGAGGCTGAAGGCAGCAGGAAAGCCTGCAGCCCCCAGGTGTGTGGGGCTACGCAAGCGGTTCCCAAAGAGCTTTAGAACAAGGCATAGTTTTCCCTGCTGGCTCTTTGGGCGTGGGACCAATCTCCAGACATATGGCCATTTTTGTGCCTGGCGTGACGCCATGTGCGAAAGGGTGGTTTTGAGGCTGAAGGCAGCAGGAAAGCCTGCAGCCCCCAGGTGTGTGGGGCTACGCAAGCGGTTCCCAAAGAGCTTTAGAACAAGGCATAGTTTTCCCTGCTGGCTCTTTGGGCGTGGGACCAACCTCCAGACATATGGCCATTTTTGTGCCTGGCGTGACGCCATGTGGGAAAGGGTGGTTTTGAGGCTGAAGGCAGCAGGAAAGCCTGCAGCCCCCAGGTGTGTGGGGCTACGCAAGGCGTTTCCAAAGAGCTTTAGTACAAGGCATAGTTTTCCCTGCTGGCTCTTTGGGCGTGGGACCAATCTCCAGACATATGGCCATTTTTGTGCCTGGCGTGACACCAAGTGGGAAAGGGTGGTTTTGAGGCTGAAGGCAGCAGGAAGGTCTGCAGCCCCCAGGTGTGTGGGGCTACGCAAGCGGTTCCCAAAGAGCTTTAGAACAAGGCATAGTTTTCCCTGCTGGCTCTTTGAGCGTGGGACCAGTCTCCAGACATATGGCCATTTTTGGGCCTCGCGCAGCGTCAAGTGGGAAAGGGTGGTTTTGAGGCTGAAGGCAGCAGGAAAGCCTGCAGCCCCCAGGTGTGTGGGGCTACGCAAGCAGTTCCCAAAGAGCTTTAGAACAAGGCATAGTTTTCCCTGCTGGCTCTTTGGGCGTGGGACCAGTCTCCAGACATATGGCCATTTTTGGGCCTGGCGCGGCGCCAAGTGGGAAAGGGTGCCTTTGAGGCTGAAGAGAGCAGGAAAGCCTGCAGCCCCCAGGTGTGTGGGGCTATGCAAGCGGTTCCCAAAGAGCTTTAGAACAAGGCATAGTTTTCCCTGCTGGCTCTTTGGGCGTGGGACCAACCTCCAGACATATGGCCATTTTTTTGCCTGGCGCAGCGCCAAGTGGGAAAGGGTGGTTTTGAGGCTGAAGGCAGCAGGAGAGCCTGCAGCCCCCAGGTGTGTGGGGCTACGGAAGCGGTTCCCAAAGAGCTTTAGAACAAGGCATAGTTTTCCCTGCTGGCTCTTTGGGCGTGGGACCAGTCTCCAGACATATGGCCATTTTTGTGCCTGGCGTGACACCAAGTGGGAAAGGGTGCCTCTGAGGCTGAAGAGAGCAGGAAAGCCTGCACCCCCCAGGTGTGTGGGGCTACGCAAGCGGTTCCCAAAGAGCTTTAGAACAAGGCATATTTTTCCCTGCTGGCTCTTTGGGCGTGGGACCAATCTCCAGACATATGGCCATTTTTGTGCCTGGTGCGACGCCAAGTGGGAAAGGGTGGTTTTGAGGCTGAAGGCAGCAGGAAAGTCTGCAGCCCGCAGGTCTGTTGGGCCAAGCAAGCGGTTCCCAAAGAGCTTTAGAACAAGGCATAGTTTTCCCTGCTGGCTCTTTGGGCGTGGGACCAGTCTCCAGAAATATAGCCATTTTTGTGCCTGGCGCTGGGCTAAGTGGGAAAGGGTGGTTTTGAGGCTGAAGGCAGCAGGAAAGCCTGTAGCCCCTAGGTGTGTGGGGCTACGCAAGCGGTTCCCAAAGAGCTTTAGAACAAGGCATAGTTTTCCCTGCTGGCTCTTTGGGCGTGGGACCAACCTCCAGACATATGGCCATTTTTGTGCCTGGCGTGACGCCATGTGGGAAAGGGTGGTTTTGAGGCTGAAGGCAGCAGGAAAGCCTGCAGCCCCCAGGTGTGTGGGGCTACGCAAGCGGTTCCCAAACAGCTTTAGAACAAGGCATAGTTTTCCCTGCTGGCTCTTTGGGCGTGGGACCAATCTCCAGACATATGGCCATTTTTGTGCCTGGCGTGACACCAAGTGCGAAAGGGTGGTTTTGAGGCTGAAGGCAGCAGGAAGGTCTGCAGCCCCCAGGTGTGTGGGGCTACGCAAGCGGTTCCCAAAGAGCTTTAGAACAAGGCATAGTTTTCCCTGCTGGCTCTTTGAGCGTGGGACCAACCTCCAGACATATGGCCATTTTTGGGCCTGGCGTGACGCCATGTGGGAAAGGGTGGTTTTGAGGCTGAAGGCAGCAGGAAAGCCTGCAGCCCGCAGGTGTGTGGGGCTACGCAAGCGGTTCCCAAAGAGCTTTAGAACAAGGCATAGTTTTCCCTGCTGGCTCTTTGGGCGTGGGACCAACCTCCAGACATATGGCCATTTTTGTGCCTGTCGTGACACCATGTGGGAAAGGGTGGTTTTGAGGCTGCAGGTTCCAGAAAAGCTTGCAGCTCCCAGGTCTGTGGGGCTACGCAAGCAGTTCCCAAAGAGCTTTAGAACAAGGCATAGTTTTCCCTGCTGGCTCTTTGGGCGTGGGACCAATCTCCAGACATATGGCCATTTCTGGGCCTGGTGTCACGCCATGTGGGAAAGGGTGGTTTTGAGGCTGAAGGCAGCAGGAAAGCCTGCAGCCCCCAGGTGTGTGGGGCTACGCAAGCGGTTCCCAAAGAGCTTTAGAACAAGGCATAGTTTTCCCTGCTGGCTCTTTGGGCGTGGGACCAATCTCCAGACATATGGCCATTTTTGTGCCTGGCGCTGGGCTAAGTGGGAAAGGGTGGTTTTGAGGCTGAAGGCAGCAGGAAAGCCTGTAGCCCCTAGGTGTGTGGGGCTACGCAAGCGGTTCCCAAAGAGCTTTAGAACAAGGCATAGTTTTCCCTGCTGGCTCTTTGGGCGTGGGACCAACCTCCAGACATATGGCCATTTTTGTGCCTGGCGTGACGCCATGTGGGAAAGGGTGGTTTTGAGGCTGAAGGCAGCAGGAAAGCCTGCAGCCCCCAGGTGTGTGGGGCTACGCAAGCGGTTCCCAAAGAGCTTTAGAACAAGGCATAGTTTTCCCTGCTGGCTCTTTGGGCGTGGGACCAATCTCCAGACATATGGCCATTTTTGTGCCTGGCGTGACACCAAGTGGGAAAGGGTGGTTTTGAGGCTGAAGGCAGCAGGAAGGTCTGCAGCCCCCAGGTGTGTGGGGCTACGCAAGCGGTTCCCAAAGAGCTTTAGAACAAGGCATAGTTTTCCCTGCTGGCTCTTTGAGCGTGGGACCAACCTCCAGACATATGGCCATTTTTGGGCCTGGCGTGACGCCATGTGGGAAAGGGTGGTTTTGAGGCTGAAGGCAGCAGGAAAGCCTGCAGCCCCCAGGTGTGTGGGGCTACGCAAGCGGTTCCCAAAGAGCTTTAGAACAAGGCATAGTTTTCCCTGCTGGCTCTTTGGGCGTGGGACGAACCTCCAGACATATGGCCATTTTTGTGCCTGTCGTGACACCATGTGGGAAAGGGTGGTTTTGAGGCTGCAGGTTCCAGAAAAGCTTGCAGCTCCCAGGTCTGTGGGGCTACGCAAGCAGTTCCCAAAGAGCTTTAGAACAAGGCATAGTTTTCCCTGCTGGCTCTTTGGGCGTGGGACCAGTCTCCAGACATATGGCCATTTTTGTGCCTGGCGCGGCGCCAAGTGGGAAAGGGTGGTTTTGAGGCTGAAGGCAGCAGGAAAGCTTGCAGCCCCCTGGTCTGTGGGGCTACGCAAGCCGTTCCCAAAAAGCTTTAGAACAAGGCATAGTTTTCCCTGCTGGCTCTTTGGGCGTCGGACCAATCTCCAGACATATGGCCATTTTTGTGCCTGGCGTGACGCCATGTGGGAAAGGGTGGTTTTCAGGCTGAAGGCAGCAGGAAAGCCTGCAGCCCGCAGGTGTGTGGGGCTATGCAAGCGGTTCCCAAAGAGCTTTAGAACAAGGCATATTTTTCCCTGCTGGCTCTTTGGGCGTGGGACCAGTCTCCAGACATATGGCCATTTTTGGGCCTGGCGCGGCACCAAGTGGGAAAGGGTGCCTCTGAGGCTGAAGAGAGCAGGAAAGCCTGCAGCCCCCAGGTGTGTGGGGCTACGCAAGCGGTTCCCAAAGAGCTTTAGAACAAGGCATAGTTTTCCCTGCTGGCTCTTTTGGCGTCGGACCAATCTCCAGACATATGGTCATTTTTGGGCCTGGCGCGGCGCCATGTGGGAAAGGGTGGTTTTGAGGCTGAAAGCAGCAGGAAAGCCTGCAGCCCCCAGGTGTGTGGGGCTACGCAAGCGGTTCCCAAAGAGCTTTAGAACAAGGCATAGTTTTCCCTGCTGGCTCTTTCGGCGTGGGACCAACCTCCAGACATATGGCCATTTTTGAGCCTGGCGCGGCACCAAGTGGGAAAGGGTGGTTTTGAGGCTGAAGGCAGCAGGAAAGCCTGCAGCCCCCAGGTCTGTGCGGCTACGCAAGCGGTTCCCAAAGAGCTTTAGAACAAGGCATAGTTTTCCCTGCTGGCTCTTTGGGCGTGGGACCAGTCTCCAGACATATGGCCATTTTTGTGCCTGGCGCGGCGCCAAGTGGGAAAGGGTGGTTTTGAGGCTGAAGGCAGTAGGAAAGCTTGCAGCCCCCTGGTCTGTGGGGCTACGCAAGCCGTTCCCAAAAAGCTTTAGAACAAGGCATAGTTTTCCCTGCTGGCTCTTTGGGCGTCGGACCAATCTCCAGACATATGGCCATTTTTGGGCCTGGCGTGACGCCATGTGGGAAAGGGTGGTTTTGAGGCTGAAGGCAGCAGGAAAGCCTGCAGCCCGCAGGTGTGTGGGGCTATGCAAGCGGTTCCCAAAGAGCTTTAGAACAAGGCATAGTTTTCCCTGCTGGCTCTATGGGCGTGGGACCAGTCTCCAGACATATGGCCATTTTTGGGCCTGGCGCGGCACCAAGTGGGAAAGGGTGCCTCTGAGGCTGAAGAGAGCAGGAAAGCCTGCAGCCCCCAGGTGTGTGGGGCTACGCAAGCGGTTCCCAAAGAGCTTTAGAACAAGGCATAGTTTTCCCTGCTGACTCTTTGGGCGTGGGACCAATCTCCAGACATATGGTCATTTTTGGGCCTGGCGTGGCGCCAAGTGGGAAAGGGTGGTTTTGAGGCTGAAGGCAGCAGGAAAGCCTGCAGCCCCAAGGTCTGTGGGGCTACGCAAGCGGTTCCCAAAGAGCTTTAGAACAAGGCATAGTTTTCCCTGCTGGCTCTTTGGGCGTGGGACCAATCTCCAGACATATGGCCATTTCTGGGCCTGGTGTCACGCCATGTGGGAAAGGGTGGTTTTGAGGCTGAAGGCAGCAGGAAAGCCTGCAGCCCCCAGGTGTGTGGGGCTACGCAAGCGGTTCCCAAAGAGCTTTAGAACAAGGCATAGTTTTCCCTGCTGGCTCTTTGGGCGTGGGACCAATCTCCAGACATATGGCCATTTTTGTGCCTGGCGTGACGCCATGTGCGAAAGGGTGGTTTTGAGGCTGAAGGCAGCAGGAAAGCCTGCAGCCCCCAGGTGTGTGGGGCTACGCAAGCGGTTCCCAAAGAGCTTTAGAACAAGGCATAGTTTTCCCTGCTGGCTCTTTGGGCGTGGGACCAACCTCCAGACATATGGCCATTTTTGTGCCTGGCGTGACGCCATGTGGGAAAGGGTGGTTTTGAGGCTGAAGGCAGCAGGAAAGCCTGCAGCCCCCAGGTGTGTGGGGCTACGCAAGGCGTTTCCAAAGAGCTTTAGTACAAGGCATAGTTTTCCCTGCTGGCTCTTTGGGCGTGGGACCAATCTCCAGACATATGGCCATTTTTGTGCCTGGCGTGACACCAAGTGGGAAAGGGTGGTTTTGAGGCTGAAGGCAGCAGGAAGGTCTGCAGCCCCCAGGTGTGTGGGGCTACGCAAGCGGTTCCCAAAGAGCTTTAGAACAAGGCATAGTTTTCCCTGCTGGCTCTTTGAGCGTGGGACCAGTCTCCAGACATATGGCCATTTTTGGGCCTCGCGCAGCGTCAAGTGGGAAAGGGTGGTTTTGAGGCTGAAGGCAGCAGGAAAGCCTGCAGCCCCCAGGTGTGTGGGGCTACGCAAGCAGTTCCCAAAGAGCTTTAGAACAAGGCATAGTTTTCCCTGCTGGCTCTTTGGGCGTGGGACCAGTCTCCAGACATATGGCCATTTTTGGGCCTGGCGCGGCGCCAAGTGGGAAAGGGTGCCTTTGAGGCTGAAGAGAGCAGGAAAGCCTGCAGCCCCCAGGTGTGTGGGGCTATGCAAGCGGTTCCCAAAGAGCTTTAGAACAAGGCATAGTTTTCCCTGCTGGCTCTTTGGGCGTGGGACCAACCTCCAGACATATGGCCATTTTTTTGCCTGGCGCAGCGCCAAGTGGGAAAGGGTGGTTTTGAGGCTGAAGGCAGCAGGAGAGCCTGCAGCCCCCAGGTGTGTGGGGCTACGGAAGCGGTTCCCAAAGAGCTTTAGAACAAGGCATAGTTTTCCCTGCTGGCTCTTTGGGCGTGGGACCAGTCTCCAGACATATGGCCATTTTTGTGCCTGGCGTGGCACCAAGTGGGAAAGGGTGCCTCTGAGGCTGAAGAGAGCAGGAAAGCCTGCACCCCCCAGGTGTGTGGGGCTACGCAAGCGGTTCCCAAAGAGCTTTAGAACAAGGCATATTTTTCCCTGCTGGCTCTTTGGGCGTGGGACCAATCTCCAGACATATGGCCATTTTTGTGCCTGGTGCGACGCCAAGTGGGAAAGGGTGGTTTTGAGGCTGAAGGCAGCAGGAAAGTCTGCAGCCCGCAGGTCTGTTGGGCCAAGCAAGCGGTTCCCAAAGAGCTTTAGAACAAGGCATAGTTTTCCCTGCTGGCTCTTTGGGCGTGGGACCAGTCTCCAGAAATATAGCCATTTTTGTGCCTGGCGCTGGGCTAAGTGGGAAAGGGTGGTTTTGAGGCTGAAGGCAGCAGGAAAGCCTGTAGCCCCTAGGTGTGTGGGGCTACGCAAGCGGTTCCCAAAGAGCTTTAGAACAAGGCATAGTTTTCCCTGCTGGCTCTTTGGGCGTGGGACCAACCTCCAGACATATGGCCATTTTTGTGCCTGGCGTGACGCCATGTGGGAAAGGGTGGTTTTGAGGCTGAAGGCAGCAGGAAAGCCTGCAGCCCCCAGGTGTGTGGGGCTACGCAAGCGGTTCCCAAACAGCTTTAGAACAAGGCATAGTTTTCCCTGCTGGCTCTTTGGGCGTGGGACCAATCTCCAGACATATGGCCATTTTTGTGCCTGGCGTGACACCAAGTGCGAAAGGGTGGTTTTGAGGCTGAAGGCAGCAGGAAGGTCTGCAGCCCCCAGGTGTGTGGGGCTACGCAAGCGGTTCCCAAAGAGCTTTAGAACAAGGCATAGTTTTCCCTGCTGGCTCTTTGAGCGTGGGACCAACCTCCAGACATATGGCCATTTTTGGGCCTGGCGTGACGCCATGTGGGAAAGGGTGGTTTTGAGGCTGAAGGCAGCAGGAAAGCCTGCAGCCCGCAGGTGTGTGGGGCTACGCAAGCGGTTCCCAAAGAGCTTTAGAACAAGGCATAGTTTTCCCTGCTGGCTCTTTGGGCGTGGGACCAACCTCCAGACATATGGCCATTTTTGTGCCTGTCGTGACACCATGTGGGAAAGGGTGGTTTTGAGGCTGCAGGTTCCAGAAAAGCTTGCAGCTCCCAGGTCTGTGGGGCTACGCAAGCAGTTCCCAAAGAGCTTTAGAACAAGGCATAGTTTTCCCTGCTGGCTCTTTGGGCGTGGGACCAATCTCCAGACATATGGCCATTTCTGGGCCTGGTGTCACGCCATGTGGGAAAGGGTGGTTTTGAGGCTGAAGGCAGCAGGAAAGCCTGCAGCCCCCAGGTGTGTGGGGCTACGCAAGCGGTTCCCAAAGAGCTTTAGAACAAGGCATAGTTTTCCCTGCTGGCTCTTTGGGCGTGGGACCAATCTCCAGACATATGGCCATTTTTGTGCCTGGCGCTGGGCTAAGTGGGAAAGGGTGGTTTTGAGGCTGAAGGCAGCAGGAAAGCCTGTAGCCCCTAGGTGTGTGGGGCTACGCAAGCGGTTCCCAAAGAGCTTTAGAACAAGGCATAGTTTTCCCTGCTGGCTCTTTGGGCGTGGGACCAACCTCCAGACATATGGCCATTTTTGTGCCTGGCGTGACGCCATGTGGGAAAGGGTGGTTTTGAGGCTGAAGGCAGCAGGAAAGCCTGCAGCCCCCAGGTGTGTGGGGCTACGCAAGCGGTTCCCAAAGAGCTTTAGAACAAGGCATAGTTTTCCCTGCTGGCTCTTTGGGCGTGGGACCAATCTCCAGACATATGGCCATTTTTGTGCCTGGCGTGACACCAAGTGGGAAAGGGTGGTTTTGAGGCTGAAGGCAGCAGGAAGGTCTGCAGCCCCCAGGTGTGTGGGGCTACGCAAGCGGTTCCCAAAGAGCTTTAGAACAAGGCATAGTTTTCCCTGCTGGCTCTTTGAGCGTGGGACCAACCTCCAGACATATGGCCATTTTTGGGCCTGGCGTGACGCCATGTGGGAAAGGGTGGTTTTGAGGCTGAAGGCAGCAGGAAAGCCTGCAGCCCCCAGGTGTGTGGGGCTACGCAAGCGGTTCCCAAAGAGCTTTAGAACAAGGCATAGTTTTCCCTGCTGGCTCTTTGGGCGTGGGACGAACCTCCAGACATATGGCCATTTTTGTGCCTGTCGTGACACCATGTGGGAAAGGGTGGTTTTGAGGCTGCAGGTTCCAGAAAAGCTTGCAGCTCCCAGGTCTGTGGGGCTACGCAAGCAGTTCCCAAAGAGCTTTAGAACAAGGCATAGTTTTCCCTGCTGGCTCTTTGAGCGTGGGACCAGTCTCCAGACATATGGCCATTTTTGGGCCTGGCGTGGCGCCAAGTGGGAAAGGGTGGTTTTGAGGCTGAAGGCAGCAGGAAAGCCTGCAGCCCCCAGGTGTGTGGGGCGACGCAAGCAGTTCCCAAAAAGCTTTAGAACAAGGCATAGTTTTCCCTGCTGGCTCTTTGGGCGTGGGACCAGTCTCCAGACATATGGCCATTTTTGGGCCTGGCGTGGCGCCAAGTGGGAAAGGGTGCCTTTGAGGCTGAAGAGAGCAGGAAAGCCTGCAGCCCCCAGGTGTGTGGGGCTACGCAAGCGGTTCCCAAAGAGCTTTAGAACAAGGCATAGTTTTCCCTGCTGTCTCTTTGGGCGTCGGACCAATCTCCAGACATATGGTCATTTTTGTGCCTGGCACGGGGCCAAGTGGGAAAGGGTGGTTTTGAGGCTGAAGGCAGCAGGAAAGCCTGCAGCCCCCAGGTGTGTGGGGCTACGCAAGCGGTTCCCAAAGAGCTTTAGAACAAGGCATAGTTTTCCCTGCTGGCTCTTTGGGCGTGGGACCAACCTCGAGACATATGGCCATTTTTGTGCCTGGCGTGACGCCATGTGGGAAAGGGTGGTTTTGAGGCCGAAGGCAGCAGGAAAGCCTGCAGCCCCCAGGTGTGTGGGGCTACGCAAGCGGTTCCCAAAGAGCTTTAGAACAAGGCATAGTTTTCCCTGCTGGCTCTTTGGGCGTGGGACCAATCTCCAGACATATGGCCATTTTTGTGCCTGGCGTGACACCAAGTGGGAAAGGGTGGTTTTGAGGCTGAAGGCAGCAGGAAGGTCTGCAGCCCCCAGGTGTGTGGGGCTACGCAAGCGGTTCCCAAAGAGCTTTAGAACAAGGCATAGTTTTCCCTGCTGGCTCTTTGAGCGTGGGACCAGTCTCCAGACATATGGCCATTTTTGGGCCTCGCGCAGCGCCAAGTGGGAAAGGGTGGTTTTGAGGCTGAAGGCAGCAGGAAAGCCTGCAGCCCCCAGGTGTGTGGGGCTACGCAAGCAGTTCCCAAAGAGCTTTAGAACAAGGCATAGTTTTCCCTGCTGGCTCTTTGGGTGTGGGACCAGTCTCCAGACATGTGGCCATTTTTGGGCCTGGCGCGGCACCAAGTGGGAAAGGGTGCCTTTGAGGCTGAAGAGAGCAGGAAAGCCTGCAGCCCCCAGGTGTGTGAGGCTACGCAAGCGGTTCTCAAAGAGCTTTAGAACAAGGCATAGTTTTCCCTGCTGGCTCTTTGGGCGTGGGACCAACCTCCAGACATATGGCCATTTTTGAGCCTGGCGCGGCACCAAGTGGGAAAGGGTGCCTTTGAGGCTGAAGGCAGCAGGAAAGCCTGCAGCCCCCAGGTGTGTGGGGCTACGCAAGCGGTTCCCAAATAGCTTTAGAACAAGGCATAGTTTTCCCTGCTGGCTCTTTGGGCGTGGGACCAACCTCCAGACATATGGCCATATTTGTGCCTGGCGCGGCGCCAAGTGGGAAAGGGTGGTTTTGAGGCTGAAGGCAGCAGGAGAGCCTGCAGCCCCCAGGTGTGTGGGGCTACGCAAGCGGTTCCCAAAGAGCTTTAGAACAAGGCATAGTTTTCCCTGCTGGCTCTTTGGGCGTGGGACCAGTCTCCAGACATATGGCCATTTTTGGGCCTGGCGTGGCACCAAGTGGGAAAGGGTGCCTCTGAGGCTGAAGAGAGCAGGAAAGCCTGCAGCCCCCAGGTGTGTGGGGCTACGCAAGCGGTTCCCAAACAGCTTTAGAACAAGGCATAGTTTTCCCTGCTGGCTCTTTGGGCGTGGGACCAATCTCCAGACTTATGGCCATTTTTGTGCCTGGTGCGACGCCAAGTGGGAAAGGGTGGTTTTGAGGCTGAAGGCAGCAGGAAAGTCTGCATCCCGCAGGTCTGTGGGCCCAGCAAGCGGTTCCCAAAGAGCTTTAGAACAAGGCATAGTTTTCCCTGCTGGCTCTTTGGGCGTGGGACCAGTCTCCAGACATATGGCCATTTTTGGGCCTCGCGCGGGGCCAAGTGGGAAAGGGTGGTTTTGAGGATGAAGGCTGCAGGAAAGCCTGCAACCCCCAGGTCTGTGCGGCTACGCAAGCGGTTCCCAAAGAGCTTTAGAACAAGGCATAGTTTGCCCTGCTGGCTCTTTCGGCGTGGGACCAATCTCCAGACATATGGCCATTTTTTTGCCTGGCGTGATACCAAGTGGGAAAGGGTGGTTTTGAGGCTGAAGGCAGCAGGAAGGTCTGCAGCCCCCAGGTGTGTGGGGCCACGCAAGCGGTTCCCAAAGAGCTTTAGAACAAGGCATAGTTTTCCCTGCTGGCTCTTTGAGCGTGGGACCAACCTCCAGACATATGGCCATTTTTGGGCCTGGCGCGGCGCCATGTGGGAAAGGGTGGTTTTGAGGCCGAAGGCAGCAGGAAAGGCTGCAGCCCCCAGGTCTGTGGGGCTACGCAACTGGTTCCCAAAGAGCTTTAGAACAAGGCATAGTTTTCCCTGCTGGCTCTTTGGGCGTGGGACCAACCTCCAGACATATGGCCATTTTTGTGCCTGTCGTGACACCATGTGGGAAAGGGTGGTTTTGAGGCTGCAGGTGCCAGAAAAGACTGCAGCCCCCAGGTGTGTGGGGCTACGCAAGTGGTTCCCAAAGAGCTTTAGAACAAGGCATAGTTTTCCCTGCTGGCTCTTTGAGCGTGGGACCAGTCTCCAGACATATGGCCATTTTTGGGCCTGGCGTGGCGCCAAGTGGGAAAGGGTGGTTTTGAGGCTGAAGGCAGCAGGAAAGCCTGCAGCCCCCAGGTGTGTGGGGCTACGCAAGCAGTTCCCAAAAAGCTTTAGAACAAGGCATAGTTTTCCCTGCTGGCTCTTTGGGCGTGGGACCAGTCTCCAGACATATGGCCATTTTTGGGCCTGGCGTGGCGCCAAGTGGGAAAGGGTGCCTTTGAGGCTGAAGAGAGCAGGAAAGCCTGCAGCCCCCAGGTGTGTGGGGCTACGCAAGCGGTTCCCAAAGAGGTTTAGAACAAGGCATAGTTTTCCCTGCTGTCTCTTTCGGCGTGGGACCAACCTCGAGACATATGGCCATTTTTGTGCCTGGCGCGTCGCCAAGTGGGAAAGGGTGGTTTTGAGGCTGAAGGCAGCAGGAAAGCCTGCAGCCCCCAGGTGTGTGGGGCTACGCAAGCGGTTCCCAAAGAGCTTTAGAACAAGGCATAGTTTTCCCTGCTGGCTCTTTGGGCGTGGGACCAGTCTCCAGACATATGGCCATTTTTGTGCCTGGCGTGACGCCATGTGGGAAAGGGTGGTTTTGAGGCCGAAGGCAGCAGGAAAGCCTGCAGCCCCCAGGTGTGTGGGGCTACGCAAGCGGTTCCCAAAGAGCTTTAGAACAAGGCATAGTTTTCCCTGCTGGCTCTTTGGGCGTGGGACCAATCTCCAGCCATATGGCCATTTTTGTGCCTGGCGTGACGCCATGTGGGAAAGGGTGGTTTTGAGGCTGAAGGCAGCAGGAAAGCCTGCAGCCCCCAGGTGTGTGGGGCTACGCAAGCGGTTCCCAAAGAGCTTTAGAACAAGGCATAGTTTTCCCTGCTGGCTCTGTGGCCGTGGGACCAGTCTCCAGACATATGGCCATATTTGTGCCTGGCGCGGCGCCAAGTGGAAAAGGGTGGTTTTGAGGTTGAAGGCAGCAGGAAAGCCTGCAGCCCCCAGGTGTGTGGGGCTACGCAAGCGGTTCCCAAAGAGCTTTAGTACAAGGCATAGTTTTCCCTGCTGGCTCTTTGGGCGTGGGACCAATCTCCAGACATATGGCCATTTTTGTGCCTGGCGTGACACCAAGTGGGAAAGGGTGGTTTTGAGTCTGAAGAGAGCAGGAAAGCCTGCAGCCCCCAGGTGTGTGGGGCTACGCAAGCGGTTCCCAAAGAGCTTTAGAACAAGGCATAGTTTTCCCTGCTGGCTCTTTGGGCGTGTGACCAACCTCCAGACATATGGCCATTTTTGTGCCTGGCGTGACGCCATGTGGGAAAGGGTGGTTTTGAGGCTGCAGGTGCCAGAAAAGTCGGCAGCCCTCAGGTGTGTGGGGCTACGCAAGCGGTTCCCAAAGAGCTTTAGAACAAGGCATAGTTTTCCCTGCTGGCTCTGTGGCCGTGGGACCAGTCTCCAGACATATGGCCATTTTTGGGCCTAGCGCGGGGCCAAGTGGGAAAGGGTGGTTTTGAGGATGAAGGCTGCAGGAAAGCCTGCAGCCCCCAGGTCTGTGCGGCTACGCAAGCGGTTCCCAAAGAGCTTTAGAACAAGGCATAGTTTTCCCTGCTGGCTCTTTGGGCGTGGGACCAACCTCCAGACATATGGCCATTTTTGTGCCTGTCGTGACACCATGTGGGAAAGGGTGGTTTTGAGGCTGCAGGTGCCAGAAAAGCCAGCAGCCCCCAGGTCTGTGGGGCTACGCAAGCAGTTCCCAAAAAGCTTTAGAACAAGGCATAGTTTTCCCTGCTGGCTCTTTGGGCGTGGGACCAGTCTCCAGACATATGGCCATTTTTGGGCCTGGCGTGGCGCCAAGTGGGAAAGGGTGCCTTTGAGGCTGAAGAGAGCAGGAAAGCCTGCAGCCCTCAGGTGTGTGGGGCTACGCAAGCGGTTCCCAAAGAGCTTTAGAACAAGGCATAGTTTTCCCTGCTGGCTCTTTGGGCGTCGGACCAATCTCCAGACATATGGTCATTTTTGTGCCTGGCACGGGACCAAGTGGGAAAGGGTGGTTTTGAGGCTGAAGGCAGCAGGAAAGCCTGCAGCCCCCAGGTGTGTGGGGCTACGCAAGCGGTTCCCAAAGAGCTTTAGAACAAGGCATAGTTTTCCCTGCTGGCTCTTTGGGCGTGGGACCAGTCTCCAGCCATATGGCCATTTTTGGGCCTGGCGTGACGCCATGTGGGAAAGGGTGGTTTTGAGGCCGAAGGCAGCAGGAAAGCCTGCAGCCCCCAGGTGTGTGGGGCTACGCAAGCGGTTCCCAAAGAGCTTTAGAACAAGGCATAGTTTTCCCTGCTGGCTCTTTGGGCGTGGGACCAATCTCCAGACATATGGCCATTTTTGTGCCTGGCGTGACACCAAGTGGGAAAGGGTGGTTTTGAGGCTGAAGGCAGCAGGAAGGTCTGCAGCCCCCAGGTGTGTGGGGCTACGCAAGCGGTTCCCAAACACCTTTAGAACAAGGCATAGTTTTCCCTGCTGGCTCTTTGGGCGTGGGACCAGTCTCCAGACATATGGCCATTTTTGTGCCTGGTGCGACGCCAAGTGGGAAAGGGTGGTTTTGAGGCTGAAGGCAGCAGGAAAGTCTGCAGCCCGCAGGTCTGTGGGGCCAAGCAAGCGGTTCCCAAAGAGCTTTAGAACAAGGCATAGTTTTCCCTGCTGGCTCTTTGGGCGTGGGACCAGTCTCCAGAAATATAGCCATTTTTGTGCCTGGCGCTGGGCTAAGTGGGAAAGGGTGGTTTTGAGGCTGAAGGCAGCAGGAAAGCCTGTAGCCCCCAGGTGTGTGGGGCTACGCAAGCGGTTCCCAAAGAGCTTTAGAACAAGGCATAGTTTTCCCTGCTGGCTCTTTGGGCGTGGGACCAACCTCCAGACATATGGCCATTTTTGCGCCTGGCGTGACGCCATGTGGGAAAGGGTGGTTTTGAGGCCGAAGGCAGCAGGAAAGCCTGCAGCCCCCAGGTGTGTGGGGCTACGCAAGCGGTTCCCAAAGAGCTTTAGAACAAGGCATAGTTTTCCCTGCTGGCTCTTTGAGCGTGGGACCAGTCTCCAGACATATGGCCATTTTTGGGCCTGGCGTGGCGCCAAGTGGGAAAGGGTTGTTTTGAGGCTGAAGAGAGCAGGAAAGCCTGCAGCCCCCAGGTGTATGGGGCTACGCAAGCGGTTCCCAAAGAGCTTTAGAACAAGGCATAGTTTTCCCTGCTGGCTCTTTGGGCGTCGGACCAATCTCCAGACATATGGTCAGTTTTGTGCCTGGCACGGGGCCAAGTGGGAAAGGGTGGTTTTGAGGCTGAAGGCAGCAGGAAAGCCTGCAGCCCCCAGGTGTGTGGGGCTACGCAAGCGGTTCCCAAAGAGCTTTAGAACAAGGCATAGTTTTCCCTGCTGGCTCTTTGGGCGTGGGACCAGTCTCCAGACATATGGCCATTTTTGTGCCTGGCGTGACGCCATGTGGGAAAGGGTGGTTTTGAGGCCGAAGGCAGCAGGAAAGCCTGCAGCACCCAGGTGTGTGGGGCTACGCAAGCGGTTCCCAAAGAGCTTTAGAACAAGGCATAGTTTTCCCTGCTGGCTCTTTGGGCGTGGGACCAGTCTCCAGAAATATAGCCATTTTTGTGCCTGGCGCTGGGCTAAGTGGGAAAGGGTGGTTTTGAGGCTGCAGGTGCCAGAAAAGCCTGCAGCCCCCAGGTGTGTGGGGCTACGCAAGCGGTTCCCAAAGAGCTTTAGAACAAGGCATAGTTTTCCCTGCTGGCTCTGTGGCCGTGGGACCAGTCTCCAGACATATGGCCATTTTTGGGCCTCGCGCGGGGCCAAGTGGGAAAGGGTGTTTTTGAGGCTGAAGGCAGCAGGAAAGCCTGCAGCCCCCAGGTGTGTGGGGCTACGCAAGCGGTTCCCAAAGAGCTTTAGTACAAGGCATAGTTTTCCCTGCTGGCTCTTTGGGCGTGGGACCAATCTCCAGACATATGGCCATTTTTGGGCCTGGCGTGACACCATGTGGGAAAGGGTGGTTTTGAGGCTGAAGAGAGCAGGAAAGCCTGCAGCCCCCAGGTGTGTGGGGCTACGCAAGCCGTTCCCAAAAAGCTTTAGAACAAGGCATAGTTTTCCCTGCTGGCTTTTTCGGCGTGTGACCAGTCTCCAGAAAAATAGCCATTTTTGTGCCTGGCGCGACGCCAAGTGGGACAGGGTGGTTTTGAGGCTGAAGGCAGCAGGAAAGCCTGCAGCCCCCAGGTGTGTGGGGCCACGCAAGCGGTTCCCAAAGAGCTTTAGAACAAGGCATAGTTTTCCCTGCTGGCTCTTTGGGCGTCGGACCAATCTCCAGACATATGGTCATTTTTGTGCCTGGCACGGGGCCAAGTGGGAAAGGGTGGTTTTGAGGCTGAAGGCAGCAGGAAAGCCTGCAGCCCCCAGGTGTGTGGGGCTACGCAAGCGGTTCCCAAAGAGCTTTAGAACAAGGCATAGTTTTCCCTGCTGGCTCTTTGGGCGTGGGACCAGTCTCCAGCCAGATGGCCATTTTTGGGCCTGGCGTGACGCCATGTGGGAAAGGGTGGTTTTGAGGCCGAAGGCAGCAGGAAAGCCTGCAGCCCCCAGGTGTGTGGGGCTACGCAAGCGGTTCCCAAAGAGCTTTAGAACAAGGCATAGTTTTCCCTGCTGGCTCTTTGGGCGTGGGACCAATCTCCAGACATATGGCCATTTTTGTGCCTGGCGTGACACCAAGTGGGAAAGGGTGGTTTTGAGGCTGAAGGCAGCAGGAAGGTCTGCAGCCCCCAGGTGTGTGGGGCTACGCAAGCGGTTCCCAAACACCTTTAGAACAAGGCATAGTTTTCCCTGCTGGCTCTTTGGGCGTGGGACCAGTCTCCAGACATATGGCCATTTTTGTGCCTGGTGCGACGCCAAGTGGGAAAGGGTGGTTTTGAGGCTGAAGGCAGCAGGAAAGTCTGCAGCCCGCAGGTCTGTGGGGCCAAGCAAGCGGTTCCCAAAGAGCTTTAGAACAAGGCATAGTTTTCCCTGCTGGCTCTTTGGGCGTGGGACCAGTCTCCAGAAATATAGCCATTTTTGTGCCTGGCGCTGGGCTAAGTGGGAAAGGGTGGTTTTGAGGCTGAAGGCAGCAGGAAAGCCTGTAGCCCCCAGGTGTGTGGGGCTACGCAAGCGGTTCTCAAAGAGCTTTAGAACAAGGCATAG